>NC_142137.1:29897956-30053433 GCF_024610735.1 Ursus americanus
TCCTTTTGCCTGCTTCTCTGCACAACCATTCAGTATTGCCCAGGCATATAGAGCTTTATCTCACCATTTTCCGTCTATGTTCTGTGCCTCTGTGGTTTTATCTACCCATGTAGTTCAAGGGTTATATGTTTGCTAATAGCTTCCAGATCTCGCACTGAAGATTGAGATTCTTACGCTGAACTATAGGCTGGATAACTCCATGAGAATATACAACAGAACTTTAAATCCAACATGTCCAAAGCTGAAATTATCTATTTCTCCCTTAAATTTGTTCCTCTTCTTGTATTTTCTATTTCGTTGTTACGGGATTGCCATTGAAACAAATCTTTAGACTAGAAACCTGGGTGTCCTTCTTGACTGCCCCCTCCCTCAACCCTCACATGTAATCATTAAAATCACAAAATCATGATGATTTTACTTCTAAAATGTATCCATTATTACCCTGATTGCTAGTATTAATACTAAGGCTCTTGTCTCCTCCTACACAGCATGCTCACCTCCTCAACCATCTCATTGACATTCTTCTCACCTTCCACTAGCCACTCGAGTTAGATCTACAATATCTCTCTCTTTAATGGCTCCCTGTCTCCTCACAATGAAGACCAAGCTCTTTTACATGGAACAGAGCCCCTTGCCCACCTCCATACCTTCATTTCTTGCCACTCGATTTCACACCTTTAATTTTTTTACCACTCCGTCTCGCACTTCATATTTCAGAAAATTCTAAATGCCTGTCGTTTCCTACACAGCGTTCAATTTCTTGCCTTCATATTTGTTTAAGCTGTCTCCATTCCTATCTCTTATCTTCCCCTCACTTTGGCCAACACCCCCTACTGCCTAGCTTCTACTCATCCTTTGAGAATGAGCTCATTGTAATCTCCTAAAACTATTCTGACAGCAACACCCTCCTTTGCACCGCAGGGTAGTTGAACTTCTCTCCTCCAAGACATTAGATGTCTTGTGTATCTCCCCCTCCATACTCATCCTCAGTCTTCAGCATCATCCCTGACAAGAACTGGCTCTTATGGATACTTGTTGAATGAATGAGTGTGGAATAACAGGTTGGCTTCCGGCTGACTGGGCTTTTAGCATTGTATCAGTCTAAGATTTGATGTCCTTTCTTTCCATTGTAGAGGAGGCAGAGAGGAATATGACAAATGATTTTGTCACATTTCCTTTGAACAGTTCAGCCTCATGATTTTGTTTGAAATGTTATAGACTTGCAGAATATCAAATGCATCCAGAACTAAATGTGGCCCTCAAATTGTGTTTCAAAAGTAATAATTTTAGGGGCGCCTGGGTGGCACAGCGGTTAAGCGCCTGCCTTCGGCTCACGGCGTGATCCCGGCATTATGGGATCGAGCCCCACATCAGGCTCTTCCTCTATGAGCCTGCTTCTTCCTCTCCCGCTCCCCCTGCTTGTGTTCCTTCTCTCGCTGGCTGTCTCTATCTCTGTCAAATAAATAAATAAAATCTTTAAAAAAAAAAAAAGTAATAATTTTAAAATAGCTCCCATTGTGGAAATGGTGTGACAAGTTTCCTCTAAGAGAGGACACAGTCAGAGGTCGCCTAAGTTTTCATGTCCTTCTGTTACACTTTTTCCATAGGAGACACCAACAAGTAGGACGAGTTTCACCTGTCTGCCTACTTTCTCTCCCGCCCCCGGTACAGGGGTGGTAACTGATGTGAAACTTGGTTAAAGTTGGCCACCAGAAAGGAGAGAAGGAAAATCTAAAAGCATGGGAACCACCCTTCCAATAATCAAGAGATAACATAGTGCATTTTTACACTATTTTAGCATTTTCAACTCCAGAAAAAAAGAACAATGCTTCCTGTAACTCACAAGTCAGCGCCTGGGCTTTGTCTCACAGGAAGCATCTGGGCGCTGCAGGTCAGAGGCGAGAAAGGTTACAACGGGCAGGTTTCACAGGCAGTGATTAAGCATGTGGAAACTGGAAGTTTCAGGGAATAGGATGTGAATAATTTTTAAGACAAGAGCAAAGAAGCATAGACAACGGAAGAACTCTCGGAAGAGATCTGAAAAAGAAACCCAGAGCCTTCAAGAAATAAAAACAAAACAAGTCAGATAATTACTACCCACTGTGTTAAAAACGACAGAAAGGGAAAAATTAAGAGACAGAGTTTTTAACTTAAAAAAAAAAAAAAGCCCGGAAGGAATGCAGCAGCGATCTTGGATGATGCATCTAACATCCTTTGGGAAATGATGGGGAACAAGGAAATACTGGAAGGGAGAATAATAGTCGTTTTTGTCAAAATGTTTTCCAGTTTTATAGACAAGAAAGTCTTTAGTTCTGTACCTGCATAATACTTCCTTTGTTAAATCTTATGTTACATATCACTAATGTTCACTTAAACTTTAAAAATAAAGAATTTTAAAATTGCCTTAAATATTTGATTCTAGATTAGATAGAACTCATTACATTCTTCCACCTACATTGGTTTATTTTCTAATTTTGCAATATTAGCATTTGGAGATTTACATTCCACTTTCATCCATTGGGGATCCTCCAATCCAAACACCCTCGTGAAACCCAACCCTAAAACTCTCCAGACCCATGGATCCCTTCAGCTACCTGAAGGACTCAGCGTGCTCTTCATTTTCCATGCCCTTCCTCCAAAGAGATTTGACTCGGTCATTCAGAGTGCCATAAGTTTCTTAAATAACAGTTTCTAAAGACTCAAGTTTTCATAATAGAATAAAGCTTATACAAGTAGACAATTATAGGTAGAGAGAGTAGATGAAAAAAATAGAAAAAATAAATGCCCATACTCTTTTAGATTACATGCAGATGTGTTGGTCTAAGCTTGAAAAGTTCATTATATGGGGTTGGGTTAATAATTTGCAGTACCACAGTACATATGTACCATTAATAAAAGCTGTATCTTTAGATATTTAGACAATATCTTTAAAATTTAGTATCACCAAGTCATTTTATATACTGGAAGCCAAAGCCCTACATAAAACAATGTATAATCCACAAATGTTTTAAGGCTAGCATGGGTGGGGGAGAGCATGGTATTGAAAAAGTCACATTTATTGCTATATTGTAGAATCCTAGATTCATCCTCTAATTATGCAAAACAGCCATCTTTTTCATTTCTAAACTATAAACACACCTGTAAAACTTATAAATATAACATCCCATTGATGACTAAATCAGCTTACTCTATCATGAAACCCTTACTCCAGGCTGTTCTCCGTGAGCTATAGAGAAAAAGAGCAAAAGATAGAAGAAAAAGCGTCAGTACTTAATATTTTATTTACTTTAAGCATATCTTTTTGTTTTAGGATGTCCCCAGGAAGTAATTTCATTAATTTTCATGTAGGGTATTCCTACCAATCCAATGAGAAGTTCTTCTAATAACATTTCTTCATAGCAGTTGAAAGAAAAACTAAGGTATCAGGAAAAAACAAAACATTCTCTGCCATACAGGAAAATAAGATCTGAAAAATCTAAGCAGAAGTGTAGAAAAATAGAGCCTATTCCCCTGTATTTTGCTTGTTCAACATCCTTTTTGATAGGAACAGAATCTGGCTTCTTGGTACAGGATGATATGATATGTATATTACTTACCCAATGCTGGTTACAAATTGCCCCTAAATTACCATAAAAAATAAACAATATCTCAGGGCGCATGGGTGGCACAGCAGTTAAGCGTCTGCCTTCGGCTCAGGGCGTGATCCTAGCGTTATGGGATCGAGCCCCACATCAGGCTCTTCCGCTATGAGCCTGCTTCTTCCTCTCCCACTTCCCCTGCTTGTGTTCCCTCTCTCGCTGGCTGTCTCTATCTCTGTCAAATAAATAAATAAAATCTTTTAAAAAAAAATAAACAATATCTCATACAGTTTCTGGAAAGTCAGGGACCTGACAGCAGTTTAGCTGATGGTTCTAGCTCAGGGGATCTCATGAGGTTTGTGATCAAGCTAGGGTGACCAACACTCCCAGTTTGCATGAAACAGAGGAGTTTCCCAGGAAACAGAATGTCAGTGCTAAAACTGAAAAAGTCCCTGGAAAGCCTACAGAGTTGGTTCCCATAAATCGAGTGTTATTTGGGGCTGTAATCTCTAAAGATGACTGGGGTTAGAGGATCCACTTTCAAGTTTACTCACATGGTTGTTGGCAGGAGGCTTCAGTTCTTTGCTGTGTAAACCTCTCCACACAGCAAGCTTACAACATGGCTTCCCTCAGAGAGAGTGAGGCCACCCTGCATTTTATGGCCTAATCTCCAAGGCATGCAACCTAACTTCTGCTTTAGTCTATTCGTTAGAAGCAAGATACTGAGCTCAGACCACAGAGGACAGGAGATTATAGAAGGGCATGCATACCAGGAAACAAGGATCACTTTAGTTATCTTGGGCACTGTCTATGGTATGGTATGGTATGGATACTAGGCGAATGTGTTGAAAACACCACAGATAGTTGTCTAATGAGGCAACTTCATTTTTTTTTTCATTCAACAACCATTTGTTATGGACCAGATGCCGTGTTAAGTACTCCCATTTGAGCTTATACCAGGAGAATGATGAAAGCCGAGCAGTCCCCAAGTCAATGGGCACTCTAAAAAGTCACTCTTATGGGAGTTTTCATAGAAAAAAAAAAAAAAAGATGGGCTTAAAAGAATTTCAAGGTTAACCTTGAAAGGGAAAATAAGTAAAAAAGCAAAAAGTAAGATAAAGAAACCACCCCATTTTGCAGCTTCTATGGAAACTCTAAAGGCCAAATTCTTGGTATCGTGCAATGTAATGCATGAACTCTGGAGGCAGACTGTCTGGGTTCAAATCTCAGTTTTACAGGCTTCTAACTACATGACTCTTGTCAAACTACAGCTATAAAATAAAGAAAACAATGGCACCTACCCCATGGAGTTGTTGTGAGAGTCAAAGAAGAATTATATAAAGTGTCTAGAACAGTGCTTCACATGCAATATGCAACTATTAGCCTTTGTTACCAACTATCACCATTCTTGAAACCAATGTCTCTTACTTCTTTACCACCATATGCTTTTAGTTCCCTGTCTTCTTTGCAGATCATCTCTTTACTAACTCATCTTTGGCTGACTTTCCTCTTCCCACTCCTGTGTTTCTCAGGATCTTAGCTTCATACCACTTTTTTCCCTACATGTTCTCCTTGGGAAATGCCATCCTCACACACAACTTCAACCACTACCTGTATGCCGAGGACTTCCAAAACACATTTGCCTCTTCTGTGGGCTCCAAATAGCAGCTAGACTCACAAGCAGTAGCACCTCCGAGATCTAAAACTGAGATTGCTACCGTGCCTGCTGTCTTTCCTACCCACTGTTTCCCTTCCTTGGTAAATGGTGTCACTATCTTCCTTGTTGTCCAAGCCAGAGTTCCACCCAGGAGTCATCCCGGCTTGTTCCCCTAAGTCACATTCAACATTCAACCAGTCCCCCATCTTATCTCTTAAAATCTTTCAATTCATGTCTGTCCCATTGCTTCCATCTAATGCCTGAGCAAGATCTTCCTACCCTCAGAGAGGTTGGCATAGTATGCAGAAAGGACATGGGCTTCAAATCCCACCTCGGTCACTTTTTGGTTATATGACCTTTGTAAGCCTCGGTATCCTTTCTTCCTAAAAGAAAAAAACAATAATGAAACAAAACAAAACTAAAACCCTCTTCCCACCACCTTAGGAATCTTAGCACTCCTTACTCAAGGCAGTACCCTCTCCCAGAGTGTTGATATCTATCCTATCTCCCCCCTGTGCTGGCAGCTCCTCAAAATAGAGATGTGCCTTGGGTTTTGTATACCCAATAAAGGGTGGTGCCTAGCTCAGAGACCCCAAAAGATGTTTGTGGAATGAGTTGCATTGTGGTCGATGGGCCTCAACCTTTTATGGTACCCAGTGTTAGAACCATCACTGCTCTCTTGTCAGCTGCATCCCTGAGCCCAAGTGCACAGACGTCCACCATATCACCCACCTTTGATCACCACGAACCACTAAACGGATCACCTGCTGGCCATTTCACCTGAAACTGCCTCTTATCAACCACAAACATATTTGCATTCAACAGGATACATTTTCCTCTTTTTTTCTTAATTGACTAATCAAATCCATAATAAAACCAGTTTAAGTTGGTAAGAATCATACCGTTTATAGACAATTTTTCTTCAAAGATATGGAATTGGGGAATAAATAATATTCATCACATTTTGTTTTCCTTTAAAAAATAATCATAATCCCTGATGTAACATTTTTTCCACTTTAGGCCTGACAGTTGTGGTAATGATTTGAATCAAGTTTGAAAAAGAAATAATTATATTTGCTGGTATGAGCCCTTGAAGTATAATTGGATTTCCTGCTGGAAAGAATGTATCAGCTGTTACGAGGCTTTCTCGGGTCTCCAACTACAAATATAAATGCTGAGGCTTTTGCAATATCAACAAGTGACCCAGGTGTCCAGTAGCAGGAATAGGCAGAAATTTCCCAACTATTGGAAATACCACAACTGTAATATTGTGTCTCCAGAACCCATAACTCTGCTAAGTCTTCCCAGTCCTTGCATATACCTCAACATTCTAAAACAGTCTAACTCCAGCTGCTGAATTGGTTTATACCTAAGAAATTGTTCTTGTTAAATTCATGTTGTTGTTTTTTTGTGATCTCAGAACAATTGACATCTAACATGTGATGGGAAATAGCAAGATATCTTATACAAAGGACAACCCCCACTATTCGTCACAGGCTTAGTAATAGTGGAGAGCTCCAATGTGATTTCATCTCCTATCTAGTTTGGCTTTCTTCCCATAATCACTCAGACATGGTAAATGACATCATCAGGAACAGGGTAAATACTTTTAGAATGGACAAGCCTATTAATGCTCACATTAACCTGGATAAAATGAAACTAAATTTGTTAAACTCCTTATCCTAAGAGAGCAAACATATGTAATATTTAACTTTGGAACATCAAGAAGGTTTCTAAGATTTTTTTAAGAGGATTTTTTTCTCTAGGCAAGATATGTGTTGTATTTCTCAAAATTTTGATTGTCCTTTATTTCTAAATTTTAAACTTTATCTTTTGTCCTTTTAAAAATTGATTAAGAGATCAAATTAGATGTGGCAAGCAACAAAAGTAATAACAATGCAACTTGTATTGTTACTATACATACAGGTTCTGTAACCATATTATAAGCATATGAGAAGCATCTCTCCCCTTATAACTTTTTTAAAAGTCTCGTAAGAATTATCTCCCTTTATAACTTTTTTAAAAGACTCTTAAACACTTTCTTATCTCTCCCTCTGTCCCCCAACAAAGTCCTATACACAGAGGGAACCAAGTAATGATTATCATTAATGATTATGATCAGAGTCAGCCACTTTTCAAAATTTTTAATAAAAATTGATGTCTTTTTCCTCATCCCCAATTCATCAGTCATTGTAAAAACTGTTAGAAAATGTAAATAAACACAAGGAAGAGAATGTAAAATACTCGTAATCTCACTTCCCTAGAAAATCACTGTAACATTTAGAGATGGTCCTTATCTCTCTCTCTCCAACTCTTCAAACTTAAAAATAAAATATCATGTTATGCCTTTACTTTTATAACCATTTGAAATATTTAATGTTGATATCTTCAAGAATATCTTCCTATCATTATGAAGAAGGAAGCAGTAGACACACTCCAGTGCCTCGTGGGGAGCGCTTACACAAATGCTCCATAAAAATGAGTAAATGAGTGAAGAAGCGAACAAGTGAATTCATAAATTAACACCCAAATAATTATCTTTGTGGGAGTCTGAATGATTGCTTTCATGAAGTGCTTTTGGCAAAAACGATGATAGACATTAGTACTCACTTATTGGCATTTTTTTTAGCACATTGCTAAGGTTCACAGTAACCTGAGAAGATAGGTTTTGTCATTTATCGCCACCACTTCAATGATCTCTGAGACACTGAAAAACCCGCCCAAGTTTTGAAGTTAAGACTCAAACCCAGGGGCGCCTAGGTGGCTCAGTCGTTAAGCGTCTGCCTTCGGCTCAGGGCGTGATTCTGGCGTTCTGGGATCGAGCCCCACATCGGGCTCCTCCACTGGGAGCCTGCTTCTTCCTCTCCCACTCCCCCTGCTTGTGTTCCCTCTCTCGCTGGCTGTCTCTATCTCTGTCAAATAAATAAATAAATAATCTAAAAAAAAAAAAAAAAGATTCAAACCCAGACCTGACTGAATTGAAAAACATGTAGGCTCTTTCCACCATAACACACTGCCTTTCGAATAGGGCTAATATACTGAAGTGAGGCTTTGTCGAAAGGACATCCCCACCACCTACAATACAGGGAGTTACATAATGACAAGAAGCCTTTCAGAGCCATGCACTGCGCAGACAACCACCGTCCTCCCTGGTGGTAGAGAACAGCTGTTGCCATCCCTCCGTGTGGTGGCTGTTTCATACTGGTACGGTCGGGGTCACTGAAATCATAGACACACTCACTCAGAAGAAAATGAGTGGATTTTCTTTTTTTTTTTGAGAAAGCTTTTTACAATAATCCACTTAATCCCATGGCTGATTTGCCATTGAAATCTGAGGCACAGCATCCTTTATCAGGAATTTCCTAACTTTGAAAAAAATTTAAATTAGCCAATAAGGTCTTTTTATTGCTCCTTCCTTAACTTTCAAAAAAAAAAAAAGGCGTGCGTGTGTCTGTGTGTGTGTTTGGGAGGGTGAGGATGGAAGGGGGAAGCAGATGGATTCTTTCAACAAAATGAATACTATTTTACCTCTGAGAAGAACTACGGCATATCCCATAAAAGCAAAGAAAATCTGATCACTTAATTGTAGTGAAAGATAATTTATTTTTTTAAAAAGCAGGATTTTGGATACATGTTGTTATACATTTGTCAAAACCTACAGAATGCACAACACCGAAGGTCAACCCTAATATAAACTATGGACTGTGGGTGATAATGATGTGTCAATATGATACAACAATGATATGTCAGGCTCATCAATTGTAACAAATGTACTATTCTAATGGGGGATACAGAGAGTGGGGGAGGCTGTGTGTGTTTGCGGGCAAGAGGTATCTGGGAACTCTGTACATTCTACTCATTTTTGCTATGAAGTTAAAATTGTTCTAAAAAGTCCTTTTTTCTTTTTTAGAGCATACTGGAATGACACAAATAAATGTACTTCTACGTTTTACAAAGAAGTAAACAAAGTTTTTCTCATTCCAGTAGAATAAACAGAACTCTCTCTCTCTCTCTCTCTATATATATATATATATACATATATACACACATATATGTATATACATATATGTGTGTATATATATATATATACCACTGATCTTGCAACTTAACTCATTTATGTGAGAAGTGATCCCATAGCCATGGATTTCTGCCTTAGTTTTCTCTGGTCTTGAATGACATCACAACCTCCCATTGCTGGGCTCAGCCCAATGCAGCAAAAGCATCTCCCAGGAACTTAAAAGGAATACAGATTCTTAGGCACCACCCAAGCCCACTGAATCAGAAAATCTGTCTTTTATTAAGCCCTCCAAGTGATTCTGATGCAAACCAAAGTCTGAGGACCACTGGTTCAGACGATAGCGCCACTGCATTCTCGGGCCAGGCCGTTCACATACGCAGAGACCAACTGCAGGGATCAAGAGTTCAATCATCTAAAAATGGAGAGCAGTACCTATTTTATAAGTACCATGACAATGACTTAGTACATATAACATACTGAAAACAAAGCCTGGCATAAATGCACGTACTAAATATTAGCTATTGTCGCTACCATTGCTACCATTATAGTTATCCAGCACTTTGAAATGGTTCATGAGCATAATTTGAAAACTATGTTGAGACAACTGAACTTGGATTCTGTTAACTGCTCTTAAATTCTTTTTGTGGGGAAGTGTTTGTACTTGTTGCAATGATAATAAACTTTCAACCCTGAGGTAAGCTCTACACGTAGGTTCTTCATTGTCTAGCCCAACAGGGCCACTGGTGATGAACTCTCCTCACAGGTGCACGGTGTGAAAAGGATGTGATGAGCCAGCCTCGTGGGACAAGATACTGAGAGCCGGTGAAGGAGGAGAGAGCACTCTTACACAGGCACTCAATTACTGGGGAAGTGGGAGAGGGATGGCAAACAGCTAAGGGAAAAGTTGTAAAGAAACACTGAAGAAATAAGCTGTGTAGGGAAACAAAAGAAAGCCATGTAGCATAGCTGTGGAGACCCAAACAGGATATTTTCTGCAGAAGGAGTTAATAAAGAAACAAAGGAGGGAGCATCAGGGAAGACAGGATGAATGTCAGGAATCAAAGATGGCTCCATCACTTCTGTACGTTTAAAGAGTGGGAAAGTTCAATGATGTGTTTTCGTCTATGGCAAAATTGCCTTATCAACATGGCCTCGTCAAAATGGCCATGCTGACATTCTAGAGCCAACAAGGACAGAGTAAGGACGAATCTGACCTAGAACAATCACAATGGCCTCTGCGGTCACCTGGTCTCTTAAGATGCAGATGAGATTGTTATAAATTCTCATGGCTCAATGTCCTGCCAAGACTTCCGGGTCTTTCCAGGAGATTTAGGTTGTTATGGTCCTCATCCGATTAAGGTAGCTTATTGATTAATAATAACAGCTAACACATATATTACTTACTCTGACCTAGGCACTTTTCTCTGAGTTTTTACAAACTGTAACTCCTTAACTAGTAACAATAACCTTAGGGAGTTATGATCAGAGGAAACTAAAGCACAGAGAAAGTGATAGGCTCCCAAGATAACAGCGCGGGTAAGTGTGGGTTTGACGTTCAAGCCCAGGCAGCTTGGCTCTAGAGCCCGGGTTCTTGTTCACTGCGTTTTGCTGACTTAATGCTGCCCTGCCCTGCATGCGCTGTTTCTGTCGTCTACCTCATGGACTCCACAACGGCCCCGTTATTTGACCAAAAAAAGGAAAGAAAAGAGAAAAGATTATCACACAAGACATGTATGTGTGTAGCTGACTTTATTAAAGGTTAGAAAATATGGATAGAACAAGTCTGCCTTACAGCAATTAAAACACTCAAAATCGAATTGTAAATGCCAGTGTACGTAAAAAGCCTTCTTTTTTTTCTTTTTCTTTTTTTTTCCCCCTGTCCTAACCTTCCAGACTGAAACTGGGACCCTTTTGTCACATCCTGATGGCCCATTTAACTTTGTTCATAAAGAAAGAAGAAAACAAACCAGTTTGGTCCCTAAAAATAATTTTGGCACTTGCCACCAAGATAATCATTTTTTTTTTTACCCCTGTTGCCCTGGCATTCAGATCCCAGAGAAAACCAAGAGCCAGTTTTAAGTAAGTGCCCTGTAAAAGGGCTAAGAACCTGGAATTATATAAATAGTAGGCCCTAAGGCAGACCTGGCTTCACTGGAATGCAATGTGAAAAGGACTGTTGGTCATATTTTTGTGGTTTTGTAGGTCGTGCACACGTGTTAAGGGACAACTCTGTCCACAACAGCGCCTTTGAATTTAGATACCACACAGGCCCAAGTGGACACCAGGATCAGTTGCACTAGGACGCCCCTTAGAACGTGTGCAGTGCAGGCACCTGGTGTCTTGCTCAGGGGCTAAATTCAGTGAGAGCAATTTGAGGACCGTATTCAGGGGCAACGTCATATGCACATGACCTGTGCAATTGCACAGGCCCTGCCTTCAGAAGAGCTCCACATTTGGTTTAGTGCTCTGTTGTCACTGTCTTGAAATTCTTAATAGTTTTGCGTAAGGAGCCCCATATTTTCACTTGGCACTGAGCCCCACACATTATGTAGCCAGCGCTGGCCTTAGTAGCTGCCTTACAACCATCTTCTCATGTGCTAGTCCGCATAACACCTTCTAAATGGACAGGAAGGTGAGCTAAAACTGTCAGAAGATATTAAGCCAAACAGCCTCTCAGTCTGATCACACACCAACTAGAATCTGACTTTGAACAGTATCAGGTAAGCTGGAGCCATGCTCCTCTGGGATGGAGCCCGGATACTTTAAGCCCATCTGCAAACTGTGAGTCCTCAGAGAGACAAATACAGAAACTGAGAGTAAGCATTTAGAAAATTTCTTAAAATTTTTATTAATTTTGAAAGAGAGAGAGAGAGTGCCCGCATGCACCTGAGTGGGGGGGGCAGAGAAAGAGGGCATCTCAAGCAGACTCACACCGAGCGTGGAGCCCAGTGCAGGGCTCCTTCCCATGACCCTGAGATCATGACCTGAGCTAAAACCGTGAATCAGTCACTTAACCAACTGAGCCTCCCAGGCGCCCCAGAATTTTTTTTCTAACAATTTGACATTACCACAATATCCAACCACATGAACATTTCTCTAGTCATTCATTTTCATTAGATTTTATAAAATTAGTAGTTCATGACAGACAGGGGGAAGAAGGAAATACTCTGGTCCTTGCCACAGATGTTTTGAAAAACACTGCCCAAGTCAGAATCTCTTTCCCAACCAAGACTAAGAAGCAGAGACCGCAAATGAAATTTCAGATTAAGATGCTGCCCTTAGGAATTTGAGGCTCTGGGAATGAGATATCCTAAAGAGATTTAAAAATAAACAGAACACCTAAGACATTTTCGAAACTCTTTCTGCCTGACAGTTGCCATAGAAAACATAGCTTTATTTCTTGGAAAGTCTTCTTGATGTTATTGAATTAAAAGTATATTCTTGAACTCAAATGTCGGGCAACAGTAATTTTGTATTTCCTACCATTTCCAGGCTCAGATCTAAATGTTAGCAAGTGGTGTGCTCTAGGCCGGACCTGGCCTTTCCACATCTTAGGAGGGGCCAACTACACTCCAGGCATTATTTATCGCCTAGTAAAGATTGCACATAAGAATGTAATGCCACGATGTATCTTCTCTGGAACTCAATTAATTTTATAGACATACTTTCTTCCTCTCTGGGTAGACTATGACTCTTAGTTGGCTTACATTTCCTGTAGGTGAGGAGCTAGGTGTTTGCTTATGGTCAAACTAGGATACCTAGCCTGTCTGCTTTCATTTCCTCTCCTGAGCGCTTTGAGTCACGCTCTCGTCTACCCAGCAGATAAGAAGAGGCAGAGTAGTGACTCAGGCTCACCAACTTGCCATGACTAAACTGAGCTTTGGCCAGATGCCATCTGCTCACACTGAGGCCTGCCCTATGAAAAAGCCCCACAAAACCCATTCTTACGTCTGCGAGGAGGTAGTTTGTTGGCCTTGTTGTTCATAACATTCTTACCCCGGGGAAAAATTCCTGCCTGTCCTTAATACAAGCAATAGTTTAGTTTTTCCTGTCCAATTAGTCTCTCTTTATGCCATGGACGCTGTAAGTTGTACAAGTGATCAAGCAGCTTTCTCTTTCTTCCCGGCTGCTAGGATGCCAATTAGTACCAGATTCATAGTCCTTTTGTACCAACTGTGTAGGCTTTTATGGGATGTGTTTTTATACTTGGTTTGTTCTTAGCTCCATGCTATCTCCCTCTCTAGTTTGCTTTCTCTTTTCTCAGCTACTTATAGTTTATGTTATATCACATCGTAAAATACCTCAGTTGTTACCGAAAGAAGATATCAGGTAAAAAGAGAATGGAAAAAGAAGAGATGGGAAGCAGATCAAGGGAGAAGCAGGAGGAAGGGAGGAAGGAAATTAAGAAAAAAAGAAAGTGTAAGGCAAGGAAGGGAAGGGGCTACATTTTTGTGGTAATAAACTGAAATGAGAGTCTCACAGGATTCAAATAGTGAAAGGGACGTAGAAACGGAAGTAGAGTATAGATAATTATAGGCGTGAATTATATAAAAATCATTTCAAAACTAAAAATTGGGAACTCTCTGCATGTATTGCTCATTATCTGTTGCTATTTAATTATGTCCAAGACATGGAATGTATAACGAGATATGGAATGAAGTTTTCTTATTGTCTCAGAAGTTTGGTTTCGAATCTGAAAGCTTCTAATCTAAGAACCAAGTTCACTATTATCCCCTTCCCCATTCTAAAAAGATGGTCTAGACACATCCCCACAGAACTTACAAAGAAGTAGCTAAACTGGTTTCTTCAACTACAGAGTCTATCAGCCAACGCCAGCCTGAAGGAGCTGAAGCCATAGACGAGATTTTTTTTTTTGAAATGCACTAGTAGGAATGGAAAGCCACTGATGTTTTCTCTTCCCTCCTCCTGGGATGCTTCCTCTCCTATACACACACACACACACACACACACACACACACACACGCATGCACACATGCACGCATGCATGCACACACACCCCTCAAACTAAGACAGAAGGCCCTGAAGGAAGCTCTCATAGAGTTTGGAATCATCTTCTCAAAGATGCAACTGACACCTCAGCCTCCAGATGGATATTTGCTGAGCTGCAGACTCGTGGGTGCCTGCGCCTTTAGAGAAGACTGGGGAGAACCTGACATGTGAAGTGTCTCCAGGAGTTTGGCGCTATGCAGGAAGATAGACACGGAGGCTGCCTCTCCATAGAGAAGTCTGAGGTTGGGAGGCTGGCTGGAGGAAACTCTAAGAAGGGGTGAGAAGAGAGGACAGCAGTGGGGATGACCTGCTCTTCCAGAGTCTTCCTTCAGGTCAAGCGGAAGTTGCAGAAGGTAGCCAGACTCTAGGCAGCTCAAAAGGATCCCAGTGGAAGGGATTACCAGCCAGGTGGAGGAAACCCCGGGGGGTGGGCATCTGTGGTAAGAGAGGAGAGTTCTGAGAGGTGAACGAGTGGAATCCTCACCTGTGTCAGGAAATCTCAGTGTGAACATCCCCAGAAGGGCCTTCCCAAAGATCCCACCAACACACCTGGCAAAGGAATAAGCACTGGGCATCTGCCCCAAAGAGCGCTGACCCCTGGAGTGTGCACAACAGGCAGGGAGGGGTGCCTTTGCTCCTTTGCCTCTGGCGCCTGGGGAAGCAGAAGCCATGCCTGGGTTCGGCCGCAGTTAGGGAGAAGGAGGATGCCTTTGAATTGAGTGGCAACGTAATTGTGTTTTTAATTTTAATTAAACATTTTTATAGCTAGGGAAAAAAAATACTGCTATAATACCTAAACGTGACTTCAAAAGCAGTGGGATCTCTGGTCCTGGGGTGGAAAATCTAAAAGATGGTGGGAGAAATAAGTTTTTCATGATTTAGATGCCCTCAGATCAAGCCCATTCAATAAATCATTTACATAACCACATAACTTTAAGTATTCCAAGTCAAAATAAAAACAAAACAATTGAAACATCACCCCCCCCCAAAAAAGACTGGGATACCTAATAATATAAACTACCTATATTCTCCTCAGAACACTTACACGTGTTATTTAAAAATTATATTGATAGTGAAATCTCACGCCTTAACTTTTCTCTTTCTCAGATAAATGATTGACCATCCCTCTTCCTTCTCCTTTCCCAGATTATCCCATTTTTAATTTATTTTTTTCTCTTTAGTTTAACTAGAGGAAAAGGGGGAAAAAAGACAACAAAGGCAAGAGTATGTAAGTTTCAGAAAAATCAGTACAACTTCTAGATTCATCGGGAATAGAAATTATAATAATGTGCTTATGGAGACATTTTCATACAACAGTGAGTTCACTCAATTGTGTATGCAGCACTGTACCCCGTGCCCTGCTCGAGGACGTACTCCCCGAGAACAGAAGCCTTACACACCAGAGTGACTTACTCAGACTACCTCACTCTCAACAATGCAGCTTCATGAAACTGGCTCTCACCACGCATCTTCCTCAACACAACCTCACATTTTTAGTGCAATCAGCAGTGCTAAATGTTTTACCATTTGGATATAAAATTCTCCACTAAGAAATCCTAAATCATTTGCAAATTGCTTTCATAACTATACCCTAAATTGAGCCTTCAAATTTTTTCTCTCTATAAAATTGAGTTTTCTACATGAGTATAGGTTTTCTTCTTTCCTAATGATGACTTCCAGAACCTCTGCATACGGGCAATTGTAGCTTAGTTGAAACAGGTGGCCAGAGCCAGAAAAACCGGGGCCCAAGTCTCCAGCCCATTGAAATACATTTCCTCCCTAGCAGCCGCTGCCCTTCTGAGTGTTTTTTAAACTGTGAATCCTCCCACTAACAATACAGTTAATTCAGTGGCTGCCTTTAGATAAATACATGTAAAATTTAGAATATAATTAAATTTGACAAAAATTGGTCCGTATACTAAACCAATTTTTGTGGACTGTATGGAATCCTTCAAATCCACAAATTGGTCCAAAAATACATAAATGAACGGGTAAATAGTTTCATATAAATTTTCTTTCTTTTTTTTTTTAGTCTCATATAAATTTTCTGATGTGCCTCTATTTACACTTGTTTCATCACAAATCATCACAAAACTTAAGGCTTTAAAGCAACTATTTAGGGCAGTATTCTGTGGATCGGGAACACTAGAAAGGCTCGCTGGGTAGTTCTCTACTGGGCACTCTCAGGACGTCACAACAGGATGTGGGTTAGGAGTTGGAGCCAACTTAGGGGTCTACTCGGCTGGTCATCCCAGGTGTCTGTCTCCACAGGCTGGCAGTTGACTCGGGCTATTGCTGGGCATTCCACTGGGGCTGAACAGAGCGCCAGCCCACAGCCTCTCCAGCCTGGCAATCTCAGGATGAGACAGGATGGCAGCTCCTTCCCCCGGAGTGAGCATCCCAAGAAAACTAGAGGAAGTTGTGTGGCTTTTTATGATCAAGCTATAGAAGTTGCCCAGTGTCCCTTCCACTGCATTTTGGTGCTTACAAACTGGTTACAATGCTTCTCCCAGATTCCATAGGAAAACACACAGAGACCCCACCTCTCTATGGGAGGAATGTCATAGAATTTGAGGTCATGTTTTTAAACTGCCACATTTCAGTTCATCTATTATAACAACAATCCTTCCCCCGCCTTGTACACTAACTACCCCCCACGTGCACAAAAGAAAGCTTCTGTAATTACATTACCCTTTAAAAATCCTGGCTGAAATGTAAAGCATTTGAAAGTACAGGATTTAGTTATTTAGTTTGCAAGAAACATTTTTTTTTTGGTTGTTGGGGGGAAAAAGTTGAAAGATATTTTGTCTGTTTGCACCTGGATGGTATGGATGGAATTCAAACATTTTTAAATGGGTTTAACATTGATTCACTGGGACTGAGAAGTCTCTATGAACAATTCAACCAATTAGTTTGGTTCTAAGCCATGGTTTTTAGCATTTTGACACCACACACTTAATCACATTTTCCAAAAAGTGCCCTACTCTCTTAATCACAAAATAATGAATCCCAAGGCCCCTGACAATGTCAAGGTCATTTCGAAGCATCTCTATTCCTTCTGCAATGCATAAGGTCCTCAAATGTTATTGTTCTTTCATGGCTCTGGAGTTATCTTGCTTTTACATCATGTTCTTGCCAGGCAGACCAAAAGCACTTGAGTAACTCTTAGCAGGTGAATGAGTTCATGATCTTTCCAGTGGAACTTCTGAGAGTTAGAGCATTTCTAAAGCTCACTTCTACCCGGAAGGTATCACCTATCCCATCTTTCCTGTCCCACTTGTCCTGTACAAAGTTCAAATACAGCAGGTTGCACAGTTCATTGTTTACTTGTCTATCTCTTCTGCTAACCTTCATACTCAATGGCAAGAGTGGAGGGTTCAGCCGTCTTTTCATCCCTAATGGCTACAACACAGAAGATGCTTAACAAACATTGGATTATTCTATTTTTTTTCTTTTTCTTATAAGGGCAATGTTGCTGAAGCTTTAAAAAAAAAATGTCTAAGTACATATTGCTTCCATAAAAGCATGTCAAATACCATGGGTTTTCAAACCTTCCAGGGATTGCTGTTTCGGTACCCTAAATCGGTGGTTCTCAATCTTGAGTCACATTGAAGATCTTCAAAAATTCCAACTCCCAACCCCAGAAATCCTAATTTAATTGGTCTGTGATGAGGCTCAGGCATCTATTTTTTAAAAACCTCTCTTTAATTTTTTATCTTGCAATAAATTTAGACTTACAGAAAAGTTGCAAAAATAGAACAGAGAGCTTCTATATGCTTTTCACCCAGCTTCCCTTAATGTTAACATCTTAAAAAACCATATTCAACTATCAAAACTAACAAATTAACTTGGTACAAAACTCTTAACTAAACTCCAGAGGTTATGTGGATTTTACTGGCTTCGCAGGAACGTGCTTTCTCTGTTCCAGGATCCAATCCCAGATCCTATATTGCGTTTAGTTGTCACGTCTCCTTAGTCTCCTTCAGTCTGTGACATTTCCCATTCTTTCCTGGTCTTTCACGACCTTACCACTTAAGAAGAGTATTGATCCGTTGATTTGTAGAATGCACCCCAATTTGGGAGCATTTCATTTTCTGATTATTAGATTGAGGCTTTTCATTTTTGTCAGAATACCACAGAAGTGGCATGCCCCTCTCAGAACATAATGTCAGCCGGTACATTATGTCAATACGTCTTATTTCTGGTGATATTAATCTTGATTTCTTGGTTGAGGCTGTATCTTCTGCGTTTCTCCCCTGCAATGCTACTAGTTTCACCAATGTAATTAATGAAATTCCGGGGGAAATAATTTGAGACTCTGCAAATATGCTCTTTCTCCTCAATTTTTCCCCTCAAAAATTGAAACTGACTTTAGCACATATCTGTGGATTTGCCTGCAACAATTCCTACTACAGTGTTCTAATGGTAATTTTCTATTTCCCTTGTTCCTTCCACAGTTATTAAATTCATCTGGAGGGAAACACTATCCCTTCTCCTCCCATTTGTTTAACTATTCATTTATTTAATTTTGTTAGTATGAACATATGGATCAAATTTTTGTAAGCTCCCAGGTGATTCTATTTTTTTTAATGTTTTTTTATTATATTATGTTAGTCACCATACAGTACATCCCTGGTTTTTCATTAGTTGCGTATAACACCCAGTGTACCATGCAATACGTGCCCTCCTTACTACCCATCACCATGAGAGACTATGGACGCTGAGAAACAAACCCAGGTGATTCTAATTTGTACTAGGATTGAAAACCACCACTAGGTGATCTTTGAACCTGGCTTATAATGTGCTTCCCCTAGTCTGTCTGCTAATATAATGGTTTTTGTCTTTTCAATACATGCGCTGTTGATATGATCTGTTCAACAAGCTTGTTGACTTTCTAAAATTTATATGGAAATTCAAAGGAACCAAAATAGCCAAAAATTTTGAGAAAGGAGATAGAGAACTAGCACTACCCGATTAAGACTTGCAAAGCCTGGGGTCGCCTGGGTGGCTCAGTTGGTTAAGCGTCTGCCTTCGGGCTCAGGTCATGATCCCAAGGTCCAGGGCATTGGGCTCCTGCAGGGAGCCTGCTTCTCCTTCTCCCTCTGCCCCTCCACCACACTCATGCATTCTCTCTTTCTCTCTTTCAAATAAATAAATAAATAAATAAATAAATACGTAAAATCTTTAAAGACTTGTAAAGCTTGTGAAGCTACAAGAGTCAAGACAGTGTGGCATTGGTATAAAAATAGGCAAAAGAGGGGCGCCTGGGTGGCACAGCGGTTAAGCGTCTGCCTTCTGCTCAGGGCGTGATCCTGGCGTTATGGGATCGAGCCCCACATCAGGCTCTTCTGCTATGAGCTTGCTTCTTCCTCTCCCACTCACCCTGCTTGTGTTCCGTCTCTCGCTGGCTGTCTCTATCTCTGTCAAATAAATAAATAAATAAAATCTTAAAAAAAATAGGCAAAAGATCAATGCAATAGAATAGAGACCAGATATAGACCCACACATGTGTACAGGCATACCTCTGAGATACTGCAGGTTTGGTTCTAGACCACCACAATAAAGCAAATATCACAATAAAGGGAGTTTAATGAATTTTTTGGTTTCCCAATGCATATAAAAGTTATGTTTACATATACTATAGTATTTTAAGTGTGTAATAGCATTATGTCTAAAAAAACAATGTACATGCCATAATTTAAAGGTACTTTATTACTAAAAGATGCTAACCATCATCTGAGCTCTCAGCGAGTCATAATCACTGATCACAGATCACGATAACAAATACACTAGTAAAGAAAATGTTTAAAATGTTATGAGAATTACCAAAATGTGGCACAGAGACATGAAGTGAGCAAAAATGCTGCTAGAAAAATGGTGCCAATAGACTTGTTTGCCACAGGATGCCACGGAACTTCAATTTGTAAAAAACACAATATCTGCAAAGCACAATAAAGCAAAGTGCTATAAAATAAAGTACGGCTGTAATTCATTTATTTTCAACAAAGTTGCCAAGATAATTCAATTGGGGAAAAGATAATCTTTTTGGCAACGGGTTCTGGAACAATTAGACATTTATATGGAAAATACATATAAATCTTGACCCTTTCCTCATAACTAACTCAAAAGGATCATAGACCTAAACAGAAGAGCAAAACCAAACAACATCCAGAAGAAATTTCAAGGAAAATCTTAGTGACCTTGAGTTTGTAAAAGCAAAAACCACAAAAGGAAAAGTCAATAAGTTGACTTAATCAAAATTACAAATTTTGCTCTTCAAAAGATACTGTTAAGAAAATGAAAAGGCAAGTTCACAGAGTGGACTTTTATCTATAATATCTTAAAAACCCTTCCTACTGAATAATAAAAGGACAAACGACCCAGTTTTAAAAAGTTGAACAGACACTCCATAAAAGAATATATATGATTAGCAAATAAGCAGGTGAAAATAACGCTCACCATCATTAGTCATTAGACAAGTACAAGTTAAAGCCACAATGAGACATGAGTATGAATCTATTAGAAATGATTAAAAATTTAAAAAGTGGTCATATCAAGTGTCGGCAAAAATCTGAAGGAACCAGAACTCTAATAACTGTTGATAAAAATATGAAATGGTACACTTTGGAAAACAGTTTGTCAGATGTTTAAAACTTAAATATAGGGGCGCCTGGGTGGCACAGCGGTTAAGTGTCTGCCTTCGGCTCAGGGTGTGATCTCGGCGTTATGGGATCGAGCCCCACATCGGGCTCCTCTGCTATGAGCCTGCTTCTTCCTCTCCCACTCCCCCTGCTTGTGTTCCCTCTCTCGCTCTCTCTATCTCTGTCAAATAAATAAATAAAATCTTAAAAAAAAAAACTTAAATATATATTTATCACGTGTACTCTTAGATATTTGTGCGAGAAAAATGGAAGCATACACCCATACAAAGACACAGAGGCTCAAATCAAATATTTATCAGTAAATGAACTGAGAGGCAAATTATGGTTTTTCCATGCAATGGAATACTATTTAGCAAAATATAATAATAGTTTTTTTTAATTTTTTATTAAATGAGTCATTGATACACGAAACCTTCTTCTGGTAAAAGACACCAGTACATACTATACAATTCTACTTATATGTAATTATAGAAAATGCAGACTAAACTATAGTGACAGAAAGCAGGTTGGAGATTGCCTGGGGATGGCAGCAAGGGACAGAAGGAAGAGTTTACAAAGGGACATGAGGAAACATGGATATGTTCATTCTTGGTTGCGGTAATGGTTTCATGGGAATACGCATACATCAAAACGTATGACATTTTAATCATACCTCGATAAAGCTGTTTTTGAAAAGAAAGACATTACAAGAAAACGAAAGTACAGGCCCATATCCCTCATGAACATAGATTAAACAACAACAATAAACCTGGTTCTGGATCCTTTACCCAAAAATTTGGATTTAATCGATAAATAGTATGGCCTACCTATCAAGATTCCTTACATGATTCTGGTATGCAGCAAAAGTTAGTAACCACTATTCAGTTCCATGACCCTAGACTACACCCCTAACCCTGAAAAATACCTCACTTCAATCAACGACCTTAGTTGCCAGGGCACAGTGTTGGGAAAATATGAATGGGTCATGTAGACCCATCAGCACTTCTAGAAATCAACCCCTGAAGCACTTAATATTGACGGCTGGTCAGTTGTGTCATCTTCGTAAAATAAAGGATTACATTTTTAAAAAGGAGAGGAAGAAGTGAGCTACTGAGCGTTCAGTAAGAGTGCTAATAACTGAAAAACATGTAACCATGCGTGCAGTGGGTAGGGAATAAGTAACTCAGAAAATAACTTGCTGAAATGCCCTGATGAACAGGGAAAGATGAAAGGTGCAAGAGAAGTTTTGAAAAAAAAAAAAAAAAAAGGAAAGAAAGAAAAGGAAAAAATCAGAAGTTCTGGGTGATGGATCAGGAAGTCAAGGAAGTCAACAACCTGACTCATCGATCTTAGAGGCACTATCTGTCAATAGAAGCTCGTGTTTACTTTCATTTGGTGCCTTCTCTGTTTTTTTCTTATTGTACAGCATTCAATGTTGTTTTCGCTTTTAATATACTTGTTTTACTGTGCCTTTCTTCAAAAAGCTATCTGAAAGTAGTTTCCTTCTTCTTATCAGCCATGCAAATAGTTGTGCAGTTTTATGTTTTGGTTTACTAGTTGATTAATTTTAAGGATTTAGGGCTTCTTTTTGAACTCTTTTTACCATAAGAATGTTTACATTCCTTTTCACCAACTACTGCTTATTAAAGGATGTGAGGAAATGAGTTCACTGTGCTCAATCCTCAGCTGTTTTCTTCTAGCCGCACTGATAAGGCCCCGCAGAATTCCTTTAGGAATAAGAAAAGAGACAGAAATTGTAGATTTCAGTCATCTGTCCCTCGCTAATGCTGACTAACATTTGTCCTGAATTCCACTGAAACGGTTTGTAGATAATGACAAATCTGTATGATCCTAACTGAATACTTGGCAACCTAGCTATTTTATAAAGGCAAGAACCCAGGAGGGAAGTAAGACCACTTCTAGATCATGTTTGACCTTCGGTGTGCAAAACTAAAGGTGCTAAAATCCTACGTTTTGCAAAAGGAAAAGGTTGAATTTCCTGTATTTATTAGAAATGGCAAAAAAAAATTTATTTTATAATTCTTTATAGCTGAGATACTATTTAACTGTAAGAGGTATAGGACTCTTTTCCAGAAAATATGAAATAAAAGAGCTCAGACCTACATCATGTCACATAGAAATATATCAGCTAACATTACAAGTTGATTAAGACATGGGTCAAGGGGCACCTGGGTGGCACAGCGGTTAAGCGTCTGCCTTCGGCTCAGGGCGTGATCCCGGCATTCTGGGATCGAGCCCCACATCAGGCTCCTCCGCTATGAGCCTGCCTCTTCCTTTCCCACTCCCCCTGCTTGTGTTCCCTCTCTCGCTGGCTGTCTATCTCTGTCAAATAAATAAATAAAATCTTAAAAAAAAAGGTTTTTGAATATTTGTATCATTAAAGCATAAGTGGATTAAGTAAGATCAAAATCTTATTTTTTGCTTTGTTTTCTACTTATTTCTATTCACAATTTTTTTTTTAAGATTTTATTCATTTATTCGACAGAGATAGAGACAGCCAGCGAGAGAGGGAACACAAGCAGGGGGAGTGGGAGAGGAAGAAGCAGGCTCATAGCGGAAGAGCCTGACGTGGGGCTCGATCCCACAACGCCGGGATCACGCCCTGAGCTGAAGGCAGACGTTTAACCGCTGTGCCACCCAGGCGCCCCTCTATTCACAATTTTTAATTTTATAAGGACTTTACAAATAGTGATTTAATAATGAGTCATACAGAAAGTGATTATAGACCCAACTTAAAAAAAAAAAGGACCCTGGTTCATTAATAAAAAGAGAAAGTAGGACTTCCAGGTCCTCACTGTTGTGTGGGGTGCAGCCTTAATGAAATAGGCTATAGAAGATGAAAAACACTAGGGTTTCTGGAGAGAATCTGGTGACTAGAGGAGAGAAAGACCACATGACCACTCTCGAGCACAGTTTAACAGACATGAGAGTCATGATAAAGAGAGCATGAGAAAAAAAAAATCAAAGCAGATGGCATATATTATTACTGACAAGCACGGGGCAACTCAAATACAGAGAATTGCAAAGTAAATTTGTATGGCATGCATAGTCATGACCTAAGTTCCACATAGATAGAGTGAGACTATAATTTAATATCCAAACAGGACACTTTTGAGAGTAATAGGGCACAATTAACAATTGCTCTGGGGCAGCAGGCATAAACCAGGACTATCTTGGGCAAGCCAGGATATATAACTCCTTACAGAGAGCAGAGGGTAATGAGATTCGAAGGAAAAGGGCAATAAGAGGACCAGAATCTCTTGACAAGCTGCTTAAATTTGATGTGATAGGTCACTAGAAACTACTACAAAAGAGGTCACATAAGATAAAGAAAATGGTATTTTTGGTGTGAATGCAGCTAGCTGATCGGATGAAGACAGACTAAAGGCAGGGAAATTGGCAAGGAAGTTTCTGAAGGCAGCAAGCTCAAGGCCGCGTGGCTGTAGGAAGAAAATATGCCAAGAGTGGACTTAGGAAACAGCTGAGGGGAAGATATACAGGATGGACAGTGCACTGATTGCTAGACAGTCAAGCAAAACAATACAGTGACGAGCCCAACAACGTAGGGATGGGGAAAGGGATCAAAAGAAACCTGGAAAAAAGTCAGCACGGACGAAGATGCTCAGGAAGGCCATGCAAAAGATGCAGGTGTGTAGACAGAACACAAGATGGGACATTAGGAGAGTCCAGGAAAATGTAAATGAAGGAAAAATAAGAGGTGTGCAGATGATGAAAAGAGCAGAGTAATTTGCAATGAGGAGCATCTAAGATGAGAAAGGGGTCAGTGGTGTTAGAACAGCATCAAGCCTGAGAAGGAAAAGAATACATTTGGCTTGAGGGACGTCACGAAGAGGTTTCATCTTCAGTGAGCAACTGAAGCCATTTTTGGGTAAATATGGTTATGAAAAATGAGAGATACTGCAGTCTTTAGAGAAATGCCTGTGATCCTTTGCAACTGACGTAAGGAATCAATTGGAAAAATAATCAGAAAATGGGAATTTTATTTGCACAGCAAAGGAAACCATCAACAAAACAAAAAAGCAACATATCAAATGGGAGAAAATATTTGCAAATGATATATTTGATAAGAGGTTAATATTCAAAATATAGAAAGAATTTCTACAATTCAATACCAAAAAATCAACTTCATTAAAAAAACCCATTTAAAAACAAAGGACCTGAATAGACTTTTTTTCAAAGAAGACATCCAGATGGCCAACAGACACAGGAAAAGATGCTCAACATCACTCATCATCAGGGACACAAATCAAAACCACAATGAGATGTCACCTCACACCTGTCAGAGTGGCTAGTATCAAAAAGACAACAAATAACAAGTTGGTGAGGATGTGGAGAAAAAGGAACCTTTGTGTACTGTTGGTGGGACCAAAATTCGGCCCAACCACTGTAGAAAACAGTATGGAGATTCCTCAAAAATGTTAAAATAGAAATATCATAATAATCCAGTACTTCCACTGCTGCTTATTTACCCAAAGAAAACAAAAACACTAATTCAAAAAGATACAGGCACCCCCATGTTTATTGCCACATTATTTTCAGTAGCGAAGATATGGAAGCAACCCAAGTGTCCATTTTTAGAAGAATGGATAAAGAAGACGTGATATGTATATGCAATGGAATATTACTTAACCATAAAAATACTGAGATCTTACCATATGGAGTGATATGGATAGAACTAGATGGTATTATACTAAGTGAAATAAGTCAGAGAAAGACAAATACCATATGATTTCACTTGTATGTAGAATCCAAAAAACAAACAAACAGAAACAGAGAAAGAACAAACTGGTAGTTACCAGAGGGATAGGGGTTGGTAAGGATGGGAAAAATAGGTAAAAGGGTTTAAGAGGTATAAACTTCCACTTAGAGGTGAAGGTACAAAGTTCCAGTTATAAAATAAATAATTCATGGGGATGAGAAGTACAGCATAGGGAATATAGTCAATAACATTGTGACAGTGTTATATGGCGACAGATGGTAACTACACTTACAGTGTTGAGCATAGCATAATATATAGAATTGTCGAATAACCGCATTGTACACCTGAAACTAATGTAACACTGGATGCCACCTATATATCAACTAAAAAAAGAAAGAAAATAGGAATTTTATAGGATTTTGGAGAAAGAGGCTTGGTGGCTGCTTTTCTGCTGCATTTATTTATTGTTGAATTCAACATGCAAATCTCATCATTTCACGTCTCTTTGATACTCTCATTCTTGGTATCTCTGGGCTTTCCTTGGTTTACTGTTTATAATTTTAACTCAGTTTTGACTCCAAACTCCTATTAGTTAAGTTCAGTTCAATCAAGTCCCATCCAAGCTAACTAAAATATTTTAAAATATTACTCCTTTATGAATAGATTCGTTTTTCACATAATTTGGGAAAATATTGGATATGAAAGAATTGCTCTTAATGGGATTACAGAAATGGGGAAGAAATGGAAATATCCTTCAGAGAAGTTCCTCCAATGACCTAGGAAACGTAGAACTAGACCCCTCAGTCACCTGTGAAATTTAAGCGGGAAAGAATTCCTCTTTTCCTAAATTGCTTGAAACCTGAAATTATGTAGACTTATTTTCTTAGTAATTCTAATTTATTTTTTAAAACTAAGTGTGACACCTGAAATTTTGGTATTCACGGTGTTGGCTGATGGACACATACAATACGCAGAATTTACTGACTGCCTTCTTGATCTCAAATATAAATTGGATTATATTCTTATTAATTGCCTTTTAAATGAATTGACCATGAAATAAGAATCCTAACAACCCTTCTTTTTAGCTTAAGTCTCACCTTTTTTCCATAACTTGGTTCTGATTCAGGCCCTACTTGCTTTGAGCTTTTGTATATATTAGAAAAACCCCTCTTCTTCAACACTTTGCTTCAATCTTTTGGAACAATGTAATAAAAGTGAACATCTATAACATCTCGGATGTGAGTGGTGCCCCTAGAGTTGTGTGGTATACAGCCTGCACAACCACACACAGCAGGCCTGGGAAGTTGCTCCTGGTGCCTTTCTCTCTCTGCTCCAGTGCACAGAGTCACCTAGATGAGGTAAGACACGGACCTGAGGCCCAGAGGAATGAGGCAACTCTTCCATAAAACCTCGTAACACACAATGATAAAACAAAAAGGGAGAAATGTAACTTCCTGGCACTTATGACCAGGATAACCTGAATTCTCAGTAATCCTCCCGGAGCTGCCAACCTCCCACTCAGTGGTGATGCCCTAGCATGCCCTAGGATGACATCAAGGTTACTTCTGTGCAGGGCTGAACCTCAGTTAGGGAAGCAGCCTTGTTCTGTAAAGGAATTTCATTTTCTGACATGCGTCTCTAATAATTGCCTGTACTTATACACACAAAGAGGATGGTGACACTTACCTGCGCACCTTATAGACTTTGAGATTCTCAAAAGAGATCATCTATATAAACATTTTATTAACTATAAGATGCTGAGAGCAGATACACTGTTATAACCTTGAAACATAAAGATATTTAATACAAGGCAAAAAAGAAAGAAAGAGGAAGGAAGGAAGGAAGGAAGGAAGGAAGGAAGGAAGGAAGGAAGGAAGGAAGGAAGGAAGGGGTAACTTATAATTAAGAGAGGAGAAGTTTGGGTCAGGCTTACCCAGGGGGGGCTTGTTCTAAGACTGAGTGTCAGTGCTGCCCTCTCTCTGTTCTTGCTTTTCCAACAGGTAGACTCAATATCCCGAAATAACCTGTCTGCCAGTTAATCAGGTGACGCACATCCAATGCAAACACATCCCCGGCTCCATGCGGCTACTCTAGAATAAGAATGCTTTAATGTTATGCATCACCTTCCATCTAAGGATTTCTAAATATATTTTAGTCAGTAATTAAGTCTTATAATACCAAGTCAGCCTCCTAAATTTTAGAAGAGTTGCAGAACATTAAGGCTAAGGATCTGTGCCTGGATGGGAGGGATACATCGTTCACTGAAGTTCATTCCCCCTCTCAGGTAGAGGAGATCACCTAATGTTTACTTCTTTTCTTCATTTGTGGAGTCAATGTACATGAACTGAATTGGGAACGAAGAGCCTTGACACGGTGGGCAAACTGTTAAAGACCTGGGCACCAGTTCTGGCTTTGCAGCCATCTGGACCTAAGGCCACGCCCCTTCACCTTTCTGGGCCTCAGACTGTGCACATGTGAAGGGCTTGGGGCCACTGGAGCTTTTGGTTAGAGCATCAGTGGGGGGGGGGGGTAAATACGAACTGACTCAGATTGATGGGAAGATTAAATAGAAAACACCTGCACTGCCATTCAAATGCGTGTTCTCTCCCTAAGCCTTTCATCTCCTGTTCTGTATCTGGTGCTTTGCCACCAAAACTCTCAACCTATTGATCTAGTGAAAATGAACAGTAATGAGACGGTGATTAATTGGTTCAAACCAATGAAGATATAATCAGATCATTGTTTTGAATAACAAACACTTCACACAGAGCTTTCAGAAAATCTATCAATCTGATTTATTACTAAGACACCTGAACGTCGTTAGTGATTAGATTCTGGTAGTACCTATTTTCCCCCGAGGCTTCCTCTTGCTTCATTAGATGCTCGCAACATTTAAAAATGCTACATACTCAAGCCAACCGTCTTAAGATATCTCAAAGCCTCCTGCCTGCTGAATCTTCACAAAAGTCCTTCATGCTTGGTTTCCCTTTGAAGCGAGCAGACAAGAATCCTTGATTAGATTTTTTAAGCTTCTCCCCTGACCCTCATCCCACGTTGTTTTCAAAAGCCTGACATTGGATTTGTAATGAAGAGGTGGAGGGATGAAGAAGAAAAAAGGCTGGGAAATGATATGGTTATCATTGAGATAGATCTCTATATCTTTCCAGAGACATGGTGCTGTTACTATTAAAACATTGCTTTTACAGAGTTACTTTTTATGCTAATTACTTTATATCTTACATTTACTCTCCCAAGAGGAAGAGGTCTGAGGAAGTTCTTCAGATACCCAGCTCCTTTCACCTATGTGGATTGCCTCTCCTTTAGAAACCATAAGAATGATCAGTGCTATTCTGAGGACCCTCCCTCTCTAAAATAAGAATCCAAGGAAGCTTTAAAGCAGTGTGTGAGTTTCATTTTATTTTAACTTCTGGCACTGGCTATGCCAGACAACTCACTGTTTTCATGATTTGGGGCTGACACTTAACCCTTGTGGCCCCTCAGCATCCTCATCTGAACGTCAATGAGGTGGGACAGGTCCCCCTCTCACTGACGACCTGGGTACTTTGGAGGCCCTACGCGATTAAGACTGCAAGCTCTTGGGTTAAACTGCTTTGCTTTGACTCTTGGTTCCACCACTTCCCTGCTGTAATTTCTGTAATACATTCTTTATTCTTTCCCCAGGTATGGCCTCATGTCCCTCACACTCTGCTCAGATGCATGTGTAGCAAGTCCTTTCCCAAATGGTCTTTCTCCCCTTGTCACCAGATTCTCTCTGAACACTTCACAACACTTCCTCTCCATATAGCCCAACATCCCAAGACTGCAGGGCATATGACATGACAGGGAGGGCCTGAAATGCTGAAGCATTGCTTGTCAAATTGCCTACATAGAGTTGGACAGTATCTATTCATAAATTCAGGGTATTATCACTTACCTATATCTCAGTGATCAGTTCAAGTTGGAAATCATTAAGAGATAAGGAATCAGATGCTTTTCCACTCAAAATGAAGATTATCATTTACATTTACCCATTTCTCCTTTGAAAAATGACCCTAATTTATTTCTTGGCAGTATTTTTTTGATCATTGTGGTGGACAAGCCCTCAAGTGCCCCTCTTGATCATTGCCCCCATGGTGTTGGTGTACCTGTATGTAGTCCCCTACACTTGAGTGTAGGTGGGATCTGTGACTTGTGTGGGATCTATGACTTGAGTCTTACCAATAGAACACAACAAAGGTGATGGGATGCTTGTGATTACATGTTTGTGGTTACATTCCATAAAATTGTAATGCCTTTCATGCTAGGAGACTATCCCTTCCATCCTGGTTTGAGGAAGCAGGCAGCCATGTTTAGAAGATCTACGTGGTAAGGAGTTGAAGGATGACCAACAGCCAGCAAAGAAATGGAATCTGACAGCCCACAAGAAATGAAATAACCACTGCCAACAACCACTTGAGCTTAGAATTGGATCTTCCCCTTATCAAGCATCAGGTGAGTCCCAGACTCATACAATAGTGATTGCAGGTTTGTGAGACACTCAAGAAGAGATATTAGCTAAACTGTGCCCCAAATTTGGATGTCAGAAACTGTGAGACAATAAATGTGTTTTCTTAAACTTCTATGTTTGTGCTAATATTGTTATACAGCAATAGACAAGTAATATAATCCTTAAACTATCCACTTAAGTCAAATTTCTTTCTTTCTTCTTGTTTTAGTCATCTTGGACTGCTATCACAAAATACCATAAACGGGGTGGCTTAAACAATAGACATTTCTCACAGTTCTGGAGGCTGGGAAGTCCAAAATGTGTAGACACATTTAATTCTTAGTGAAGGTTCTCTTCCTGGCTTACAGACAGCTGCATTCTTGTTGTGTCCGCCATGGTCGAGAGAGAAACTCTGGCGTCTCTTTCTCTTTTTCTAAGCGCACGAATCCCATCATAGAGCTCCGTTTTCATGACCTAATCTCACCCTAATTACCTCCCACTTCCTAACACCACCACATTGAGAGTTAGGGCTTCAGTGTATGAATTTGGTGGGCGGGGCGGGGGTGGGGGGTATAAACATTCACTCCATAACAGCTCTCTTCCTATTTCTTGTCTCCATACTTTTACTCACTCTATTACCCCTTCCTGAACTCCCTTTCCTCTTTTTACTCCAATTCTTTCCATTTTTCAAAGCGAAACACAGTTGGCTCTTACTTCTCTGAACTCTTATGGTACCCAATTAAAACATCAGCCCTTTAAGAGCTAGAACCTAATTTTTTAATAACACCACTACACAGATAGTGGTACTTGCTTTTTGAAACCTAAATGAATAACACAATGTCTTGAGTATAACAGAACCTCAAGAACGGTTATCTTTAAGTTAATAGAGGAAAACATTACAGTTCCAATTTGTATTGATGAAATGTGTTTTTTAATGATATGCATTTTTTAATGAAAAAAATTTAGTTACTGTTAGAAATAAGCATTAATAGCCCCTTAAACCAAATATATATTTTAGGGGCATGCTACAACTTAAAGTTGGGTTTAATACTGTATTCATAGAGGGTACAAATACTCTGTGGAAGGAATTCTTAACAAACAGTGACTAAAAAAAACTTTAGAAATAACACTTTTTGTTTTGCTTATTATTTTTTTCCTTTTGGAAATAAGTATGTGTTTCTAAAATGGTACTTATTATAGAGTGCAAAAACTTAAAATGTACATTAAAATCTCTGTCTTTGGAAATTATCTTTAGAAAAAAGATAATTGCTTGCTTTAAAGATAGAGTGTATTTTAAATAATTCATTCATAAATACAAAAGGCTCTTTAATATCCTAGCCTGTTAAAACTAACCCTTGTTAAATTACTCATAGTAGTGAAAAAGAATAGTCAGACGCCAAAATGCTGAAGTTTAAAGTAACCCCAGGCACTGACGTTGTTTGCAGGGTTCACAGTGAGCTCAGACAAGGCAAGACTTGGCTTCTCTCCTTTGACCAGGGCTCTGAAACTACATGTGTTTGCAGAGGGGTCTGTGGGAGGTGGAGTGACTCACCCAAGGATGCTCTTGTTCATACAAATATATTACAGCACTGCTCTGAGATGCAGACCGAATTGCTCTTGGGCAAGTCAGAAGAGTAGGAGCTTTGTCTGTATTTGTGGACTAAGAAAATAAGCAATGTTCATTCTAAGGAGCAGTTAAAGCCAGATAAGGCCAAGGAGGGAGGAACTATGGGTCTAATATGAAAAGAATGATAGATAACCACTCATTTTTACTTTAAGGAAAACCAAAATGGATTTGCCTTAGAAGAAAAGAGGTTGACAATTTCCGATGAGAAAATAAGGGATAGTTTGCAGTTCTAGTCCTTGATCCTGCGGTCTTCCAGCACCATTTTTTTTTAATTTTGCATTTTATCAGACATACACAATGTAAGGCACAATGGAGGGAACGGACGTGTGCATAAATGTGTATGCGTGTTTGTATATATAGAAGGTAGAAGAAAGGGAGAGAGCAAGAGGGGGAAATAATAAATTATTTTTGCACACCACTAATTTCAAATCTCTCTCTACCAGTTCTTTTAGGGCTGAAACCAACTCAATCCCCAATACCCTACCCCTACCGTTTATGTAAATATACATGTATTTATGTCATAGAAAGCATAGGAGCGTGTTACGAAACTTGGCCAAATTATTAATAAAATATTTGAAGTAATTGGGCAAGAAAGTTATTTGTAACCTTAAGGCTTATATACTGGTATAAGAATATGCAATGTCATTTTGAACTTGAAACAGACGTGGAAACTCTAATGGTTGAGGAAAAATGATTTGAAAACATAGAACACATACTTTTATACAAAATACAACAAATGCCCTTCACCTCATGGTTATTAGCTTAGCTCTAGAGACACAGATCACTAGGTAGCAAATACCCACAGTACTAGGAGAAGAAATTGACTGATGATAGAGAGTAACCTGTGGGTATTAAGAAAATGGAGATCGGAACATATTATTGGTTCTTCTTAGATGATGTAATCTTAGAAGATTCTAGAAATGTTATATCGCCAACCCAAGAGAAAAACAAAACACATAATCACAGAAGTATTTTAATTTTTCCCAACTAACTGGATCTACTTCATTGTTTGTCATAAGTATAAAAGTCAGTGTTTAAAGAAAATTGAGTTTGGTAGAATGTTAACTCTTTAAAATTAACTTGTCACATGATTGGATACAACCCAGATTACAAAGAAAAAATTCAAGATGGTCATGAATTAAATAATGTCACATGATCATTTGGTTTCCTTAGTTCTTAATAGTCATGAGAAGTCCTAACTGAGATCACACATTCCCACCTGAGGCTGACCAGGACAAATCTAGACTATTCAGCTGTTAAAATATCTGGCTTTTTTTTTTTTTTCTTTGCCAACCAAGTTGAGAGAAGTTGGCTGTGGTGAGTACCCTCATCATTTTGCTTTTAGCAGCATTTTAACTTTTAGTACTGTATCTGGCATGAAATGGAGTGAAGCTCCAGCCTGTTCTGAATTCCACCATGAAGGACCCAGGATAAAGAGAAGAGGTAAGAGCTTTTTAAAATGCACCAAAGCAGTATTTCTTAGAACATTTGCCTTGAGGTCCAAGCTAAATTTATGTTTCTCTCTCAGCAGGGCAAATGGCTTTAAGCAAAATCCCAGAGTATTCAGTTATGGCTCCGGAAGCCATTAAAAATAGGGGCTCCTTTAGTTGAGAACAAATGATTTGCAAAGGAGCTGTCACATTCTCCATTGTGGATAAGAATCTAAGTCAAAAAACAATGATATACTTTTCTTTTTATTTTCCTATTATCACAGATATAAAGAAATTCCAAAAAGCTCTGCTATTTAGGGCTATCAGGCAAAACACGTGGTTGCAAAGTTTAATAGATTTGTGCCCCAAACTCTCTCCTCAGTGTATCCTCTCAAATTCTTCCCTTCCTACTCCATCCTCCAAACCAACCCACACAAAAACACACTCCAAATCTGTCCTTTGAATCTTTACGAATATTTTCTATGTCAATGGCTACTAATCATGTTGAAATAGTCTTCCCATAGTTCTATGCATTTTGCCAGAATCAAAGCCATACACTTAAGGGTTAACAGCCCACTGATGCAGTGCCAGCCAGAGCAAAGACTAGGCCTTGGAACATGAGAGACAGAAAGACATTGAATTCTTAATATTACTAATTGGGTGGACTGCTTAGCACCAAGCCAGTTCTGGGAGAGCCCAATAGTTAAATCTTCATTGCCAAGAGTTGCAGAAAAGAAAAATCTTTTCAATGGAGTAAGTTGCTTTTACATCAACTAACCTCCCAAATGATTTTGAGATGACATGGTAGAGTGACAAGTTTACAGAATTTGAAGACCACGGTCCAAGTTCAAGGCAGCAACCACAAAGATTTTGATGTTAAAAGACATAGATAGACACAGGGCATGTTTATTGTGGAGATTTTGGAATTATACAAACACCCAAAGGAAAAAATGAAAATCACCTGCAACTATACTATTTAAAGAAATAATCTCTGTTATGATTTTGTTTTATGTATTTTCTGTCTTTATGTCACATATAAATTTGGGGATGTTTACAAAGTTATGACTTGATCTTTTAATCAATACATAACCACTATTTTTCATGCCATTAAAATATTATTATAAGGCATAGTATCCAATCTTGGTTACATCATAATCTACTTAATCAATCTCCTGTTGTTGACATTTAGGTGGTTTCCAGTTTATCACTATCATAATAATGCTTCAATGAAAAGGATATCCTGGTACATAAAGCATTTTATGCACTACAGTTATTTCCTTGACATTAATACCTAGAAATGGAATTGCTAAGGCATTGGGACTTAATATTTTTTAAAACTGATATGTCCAGCCATGTTGCCCTCCAAGAAGACTTTGTCAAATTTATATTGCCACCAACAATCTGTTAAATGGATTTTTTGCCTAAAACTTTATTAAAATAGAGTAAATTATTTCATATCTACACATGTGATGATTTGGAATGTATCCTCTGCATTACTTTCCCACATGATGCATGTCTGCCGACAATTACAAAATTCAAATATACAAAAATTGAATAATAAAGCAACATATCATTATGGGTTCCAAAGAAGACAAAAAATATAAAATGCCTTATTGTCCTTTGCTTTTTCTACTTCTCTCAATGGTATATATTCTTTTTATAATGCCCTTCACAAATGTACACTGAATTGGACAGCCTGACCTAAGTCTAACAAACAATTAATAATTAAGACTAAATACTGAATGCTTTCAAAATGCCAAATGATTTCCATCTTTGTCTCTATTGCCTCAGGGTTGAGCTATATATCTTCTATCAATAACATGAATAATGCTAATTCTTCCATTTCCACTCATTTTTGTAAAATAAAGCAAAATATGATAAAATATTCAAATAATTTTATAAGCACTATTATATGGATACAAGATACACTGCTGAAACCAAAATGTTGGCAAACAGCACCAACCGGCCACGTTTTAAAATACACTTTTATCAGTTAAATGTTCACATTAAATACAATAAAAGCACTTTAGTTATGTCAATGTGTTAGACACAACGGTCAAACCTAATCAAAGACATAGAACCCATATAATCTCATCAGTGCTTTATTTCCCACTCCTTTGATTGCTAAGGACATTGAACATGTTTCCATAAGTGTATTGGTCATTTGTTGTTCTTTTGTGAATTTCCAGTTTACGTTCTTTGTCTATATTTTTGGGGGATGTATGTAGTTGGCTTATAGAATATTATAAATGCTATTTTCAAATTCAGAATATAAAAACTGTCATAGTTAATTTGACTCATGATACCTAATTGGCCATATGCATTTAGATTTAGCTTATGGTGTTTATTAGGGATCTGCAGATATTTTTAATTTTTATGCATACAATCAAATAATCTCAATGTTATCATTGAGAGGTTTCTATGCTTCATTACTTTAAAAGATGATTCTATTCTATTTAGATCTACTTTAAGTTCTCTTTTAGGGAGGGAAACAGATGTTTGCTTGTTTACATTTAATTAATTTAACTGCTATTAATTTTATGGCTAGGTAGGAATTTCACAGTATTATATTTCAAATTATAACCAATTAGTACAGCACCATTTTTGACTAATCTATTTTCCTCCTGAGTTGAAATGCTTATTTTTATACTGAGCATTTACCTATATCTGGGCCTGTTTCTTAGTTTTCTACACCACAGAATTTCTGTTTCTTAGAGTTTCCTGTCTAGTTTTTTTACACATATATCACAATCAGAATTATTTTCATTATCTCACAACCCAAGTTCTCTTCCTTTCATTATTCTGTTTTTATAAGTTATTTGTTTCATTCATATAAACTTTGGAGTAATTTTGCTAAATTAAAAATAAAATCCATTTGAGTTTTTATTAGAATTACATTCAAATTATGAATCAATACAGGAAAATTTATATATTTGCTGAATTTTTCCTATCTAATGTCATGCTATTACTAGAACTCATAGAACACTCAATTATTTTAAAATTTTATGTACAGTGCTCGGTAAAGTCTCACGGCTTTCCCCATAAAGTTCCTGCAGAGTTTTAATCAATGTTTTTGCTATGTTTGTTATGATTGTGAAATTTTCCCTTTTTATGGAGACTACTTTACCTAGATTGCGAGGTCTCCAAGGACATAGAACTTTGGGAAAGTTGTAGGCAAACAGGGACAGTTTTTCACCCTATTTTATATTGTTCAACTGGTTATAACTGGTATATAGGAAAATTAATTATTTAAACATAATTTATTTTACCCAGCCACTTAACTCTAATTTTCAATGGAATGGTAGTTGAATTTATTGTTATTTTTAATTAGACTTTTATTTTATCTACAAATAGTGATAATTTCCGATACTTATAGTGACTTTTTTTTCTTGCCTATGGTACAGATCAGTATAATGTTGAATAGTAAATAATGTTGAATAGTAAATAATAATAGTGACATTGCATATTTCTTGGCCTTTAGCTTGACGTATATTATTTACCAAGTTATAGAACTATTCTTCTGTTTTTATAAGACTTTGTGTTGGTTGCTGTTTCTGTTTGTTTTAAAATTAAACATGAATGTTTAACTTTATAAAACAAATTTGGAACTTTCTCTTTCAGTGATCTTAATGGGGAAAATTTAGGGAGGAGGAAGGAAAATACTCTATAGGAGGTTATAGCAGAATCAATCATGGTTTTTTTTTTTTTTCAAACTAGACTCTTCTCTCACATCCTTGAGATTCTGATCAATCCTGTCACTTTTTTCTTTCCTAAGGTAAGAGGGGTGGTATGGATTACTTCTATTTTAGAATCAATGATGGTGTGAGCCAATTAAAAAAATTTTTTTTGCTAACTGCCAAATAGACAAGACTATAATTTTTCTTCTTTTATCCAAAGATGTAATAAAATATGCTATTCCTAATATTAAACCATTCTTATATTGCTGAAATACACTTCACTTTTGTTTTAATAAACCAACAGATGTGAGTTGCAAAACTTTTGGTATTCTATTTATAAATGAGATCCTTTCATAGATTTCTATGCCATTTGGGAGCAGATGTTCATATCACTGTATCATCATAATTATTGAAAGTAAGTTGGAAAATTAATATACATCTTTTTTCCTCTGATCTTAAACAATTTTATATATAATGTGAAAATCTTTTCCTTGAAAGTTTATAGGATTTCACCCATTAAAGCATCTAAGCCATGCTTTTATGGACATAATGTATCAACAACTTCTGGTGGGTTCTTTTTTTTTCCCCTTTATAATTATAGGACTATTTAGTTTTCTATTTCTTTTAAGTCAATGTCATTACTTTAAATTTTTCTAGAAATTATCCATTTCAACAAAAATTGAGTTTACAAGTATAGATTTATTTTTATAATTTTACTCTCCTTTATATATATAGTTATTTCATTTTCAGGTTCTTATTTTGGCTTTGATTGCCCATTGATTAGATCAGCTAAAGTTTTGTCACTTTGTTGTTGTTGTTTATTTTGTCTGGTTAAAAAAAAAAAAGCTTTTGGATTTTTTTACTATTACCACCTGTTTTGTTTATGTATTTTCCCTCTTGTCTCTTGATACTTTGGTCTAGACACTTGGATGACTTCTTTCCTATTTTCCAGTTCTCTAATTCTATTTTAATGAAACCTACCTATTCTGTTCTTACTTGCAATTATCACATTTTTTTCAGTTTTCAAGTTTCTTTTCAACTTAGCTATAATTTTCCAGTCTCCTGCTTAAATTCTCCATTTTGTTTCTTAATGAATGAATCACAGATATTTTAATATCCATGCTTGATCATTTCAAAATCTAGATCAACCGTGAGTCTGATTTTATTGTCTGTTTAATTTTTTTCTTTTGGGTTTTGACCAATATGACCAGCTTTTTTTTTTTTAATGTAATGCTGGACATTGTATATAAAAAAATAATTTGAAGCTCTGGATAATGTTGTCTTTTTCCAGAGAGGATTTACTTCTGCTTCTGGCAGTGAAATAAGGCAAAGGTATATCACTTTAATCCAGTTGATTAAAGTTCATTGAACTGACTCAAAACTGGGATCTTTTTCCCTTGTGAAAGCTGATGAAGTTAACCCATACTCCTAAGGTGTAAACTTTGGGAGTTCCATTTGAAAGCCTTAACTATTTCCCATGGCAACTCTTCTTTAGTGGGCTCTCAACTCTAGTTGGGGTCACCAGCCTCATCAGAGACCCCAAACTCTGCTCAGCTCCTCAGCCTCTCATATACTATTTTCTGCAAAACTTCTAGCCTCTCAGAATTCACCCAAGCTCCTAATCAGCAAATGCCTTAAGATGAAAAGTGGTGCCAAAAATAGGGTTCATCTCTCTGTGCTCTTCTTTTCTCCAGGATCCTGGCCCTCAAGTCCTTGCTGCTTTGGTAGATTTTCAATGTCTTTGAAAAGATTTTGTTGTTGATATTTCCATTATTTAAGTTTTTCCAGTGTGTAGCATTGGTTTAAAAGTAAACAGTCTGCCATGGCCACAAAGGGAAATTTTTCATTCTGTTTTCTCACCAGTTAATTTCTGCTTTTTTCTTTATGCATTTCCTATTTTCTTTGGTTTGTTTTATTATAGTTTTGCTTACTGAGTTAAATATTTAGTCTGTTTATCTTTTCTTTAGTGGTTGTATCATTGTATCATATAAATTCATTTTAAAATTGTAAAATAAGTGTCCATGAATAGTGACCAGCAAGGTCATAGACCATGATGTGATGCCCCAAAATTAATCTAGTAAATATTTGATGATTTTCTACCTGGTATCCATTATCTACCTCCCACTTTTTAGCAGCACTCAGATTTGGTTCAAGTATCTGCTATTCTCCCTCCAGCTGAAGTACTTGGAGGGAAACTGATTTCACCTCCAATTCCAATCTTAGGCCATGGAATAGTTTAAATCAAATGTCACATTTCAGTTTTCAGGCCACAAAAATTGGTTCAGGTATATACATATGATCTCATCAATTTCAGTAAGAGTAATCTTAAGATCTTGTTTGAAATCCTAAGATAGAAATAACTTTTTCTCCCCTGTATATCAGTAAGAGAACATCAAAACACGGTTTTCTCTGGTATTTATCTTGCAACCATAAGAGAAGCCTGCCAGGGACTAACATGACGCATGCATGGACTTGGACAGAGCTGGAATAGTCACAGAGCAATTGACCCAGAGCCCTGATTGAGCCATGCTGGAAGCCCACCTTCCAGCTGGACTTTTAAGTTACTGAGCCAATAAAGTCCCTTTATTATTTAAGTCAGTTTGAATGTAATTGACTTTTCTTTCACTCATAGCTAAATACATTCGAATACACTTGAATACATAACAAACACTTTGTAATGATGGTGATGTTAAAGAAATTGAAACAAAAACAAAACAAAAAACTAAACTTATAAGACCATATCCACTGGCCCATTAAATAAAAATGGAAGCCATTTGTTTTTAGCATCTAGAATCTTATTTGTTTTGTGCCCCCTTATATCTGCAGGACCTAGTCTAGTGCCTGAGATTTTCCAATAAATATTCATTAAATACATTTGAATTAGTGAATAGTGAGGGATTTGAATGCTGGTTTTGTTTTTTGTTGTGTTTTTTTTTTTTTATTCCCGTAGACTTTCAAGTAGTGGAAAGATAACATTTTCTCAGTCTGTAAAATGTTCCAACCCCATGCCAAGGCAGGAATCCTAGCACTCGTGTGGTCTCATTTCAATGAAATACTTTTTTCCTAAGATTTCCCAGGTTCTATCAAAGGGTATGTGAATAAACAATGAGTATGAGCATAAATCCCAGGTACTTATAACAATAAATTTCATGACATATATTTTTATAGAATATCAATAAGAATAGTAGCAACATATCAACAATGTTTAACCAAGCCAGAGGACAGTTTGGTTCTGTCATTTGTAAAATCAATTAAATGAATGTTTCAAAGATGACTTCCAGTTCCAAAAATGATATGAGTTTATGATCCTAAAGTTGTTCTCTTATCATCAAAGTGATCAAATTCATTCACAACTCCACCTGCTCTTCTGATGGCTTCTGTGGCACTGTCACCAGGTAGGTGATTGAATTCAGACTGTGGAAACTTATGATCTGGGATATGCATGTCCAAAAACCAGGAGTACTTCAAAAAGGACCTAAGCTCAGCTGATTAGAGGCAGCATAAATCAATACTCCTTCCCACCCAAGGGAGGGCTCACAAAAGAGCTCTTCGGTGAAGAGTAGGGATGGCGAGCACAGGGTGCAATGTAAATCCAATCAGATACACTCCAAGTTAGAGCAAGGAGTCGAAATAAGTAGGGTTTACTAGTGTGGAACACAAGGAGGTTAGGGAGAAAGGAGGGACGTCATCATATACTTATAAGCAAACATAGTTCATGTTCTTATATTTTTCCAGTAGAGGAAGATTTGAGTCCATGCCAGGCCGGTAATAGCAAATGCTTGGCCTTCAAAACGTTTCCCACCCCAACATCTGCCACAGGAGAAAAGACAGTAGCCAGTAAGGGGCTGTGGGGACTTAGAATCAACAGCACTGGATGGGGGAAGAATGGCAAGGGTCCTGGGTAGCAGCACAGGTGGCAGCCAAGTGGCAACTTGCATGCCAGATGGGAGAGTGTCACATGCTGCCCTCTGGCATACACAAAGCCCATTTTAGAGAATTAAGGAAACCCTGTACTTCTCAAATGAACATATGGTGCCAAAGAGGAAGGTATAAAATTTTACTTTGTGGAAACTGGTGAATAAAGCCAAAATATTTCTTTTTTACTTACAGAAGAACTGTAAATAAATGGAATTATCAATTACAATTTTCTAATAAAGGAGACAAAAACTTCTACTGGAAACTGAAGAAAGCAATCTGCCTAAACGAGTTCATTCTCCAAGATGGCTACGCCCAGCTTCCGTGTACAATCCACCTCCTTCCTCAGCATTAATTTTCTCCCATCTTTGTTCTAGCTGCTCATTTCAGGTCTAAGCTTTCTCCACAAGTTACTATCATGGGGTAGCTTTTCCAATCCACCCACATTCTTGTAGGCATGGTAATGGATCCCTTCAAATAGGAAATTGCTAGTTTAAAGATACAGACACTTAAAGCCAAGGCAGTTGAAAAGATGTCATTGTGAGTTAATACAACAGACAAACAGAATCTGGAAAGAATTCTTTCCAAATGTATTTGGACATGAAGAAGGAAGTGGGTCAGAAAATTATGACCTCTGTATATTTAGCCTAATCTACATCCTCATTCCAGGCAACTAATTGTGAGCTATTGAAAATGAAAGTCTAAAGAGAATGTCATAAAAAGACATTCTCATAGCTTCTCCTCTGAAGATTCCATAAATAGATTGGAAATAATCTCCAGGGGACCTTTGCAACAGCTTGTGGACTGGTAGCAGTAATTAACAGAATCCAAATACAATGTAATCTACTTAAACACTGTCACCATTTCTTATTTTTCCTTCAAATTCTGATTATTTCTTGCTAGCTTTCTTGGCTCAAAAGATATATTTAAATTGCCCTACTTTTGTTCCCTCTATATCAAAACGGGAAAAAAAAAATGTAGCCTAGCAAGCCAGAAAGGAAAACATGTCTATAAGCATATAATCTTACTTTAAAACTGCCAAAGCAAATAGAAGTGACTAAAAATATTATATCTTTGATTTCCACATTCATTAAATCCATATGAGAGCATATAATATGTGATAGTTGCAGTAATCAGGTCTTTCTCACTAAATGTAAAAAAGCTCAAGCACAAATCCTAAAAAAGGGGGCTTTTACTTAAATACTAGGAAGAATTATCTTCCTTTAGGGGATTCTGAAATGCTGGAAGAGGAAACAAGGAAGGTTATGGAATTTTCTTTTTTATGACATTATACAGAAGAAAGTAACAATTTTTAAGGATAGTTTATCAAACAATATTTCAGAGAAAGAAAAAATATGAATTCTCTTATATCCCATAAACTCATTGATGGCATGACACCATAGTTGTCCTTTTTTTTAAAATGATGGGTGGGGACACTATTACAGAAAATATTTGCCTAGGAATAGTTTATAACTGCTCTAGACTAAATTATGACTTTGCTTTCTTCTTTTGAGTAGAAAGAGGATTCTAAAAATTATCCCAATAGTAACCATCCAACTAATAAAATGAGGGTCAGAAAGCAATTTGGTTTCCAAGCCACTGGTGAGCATGTGTAAAAAGTACAAATTCTGTGGGGCCCCCTTTAAGGCACATTTTTTGTTTCACTATGATATCTAAAAAGATATGTATAATTTTTCAATGTATGTGAATGTGATTGTGTGTGTTCAAAACTAGCATTGAAACTAAAAAGGGATTTTGATCTAAACACTGTTCCAATACACAATACTAAGACAATGTCTATATTAGTTTCCCAGGGCTCCTGTAATAAAATGCCACGAACTGGGTGGCTTAAACAACTGAGATGTACTGTCTCATAGTTCTGGAGGCTAGAAGTCCAAGATCAAGGTGTTAGCAGTACTGGTTCCTCCCGAGAGCTGACAGAAAAAATCTCTTCCAAAAATCTCTTCCATGCTTCTCACCTAACTTTTGATTGTTTGCTGGCAGTCTTTGTCATTCCTTACCTCAGGGAAATGTCTAGATCTAGATCCAGACCAATCTAGATCTCTACCTTCATCCTCACATGGTATTCTCCCTGTGTGCGTGTCTGGGTTCAAATGTCCTTTTTTAAAATAAAGACATTAATCATATTGGATTAGGGGCCACCCTAAAAACTTCATTTCAATTTGATTACCTTTGTGAAGACTCTGTCACCAAATAATGTCACATTCTGAGATACTAGGGGTTAGGATACCAAAATAGCTTTTTTGGGAGAGTAGGGTATGGGGACAGAATTGAACCGATAACATATGCCCTAAAAGAATGATTACATCGATAGACTGGAAGATACCAAAGCCAGCATGCATATTTAACCAAACCAGATGTCTATATTTATTTATTATACAAAGATTAGTCCTCTATCAATACCAAAACATGTGGGAATTTTAATTCTGTCCTCAGATTGAGCTAACTCATTGATTAGTGTTTTAGAGATAAATAACCCATTGGTTACTTTTTTAAAATTCAACTTTCAGAAAATTGAACAATGGGTAGACACCGTAAAAACTAAAACTGCCAATACCACTGGAATGACTCAGAGCTATAATCACAGGTCACAGAGGCACAACATTTTGTTCTAATGATGAATATCAAGTGGGCCTCACAAAGAAAACTCTTAAAATTAATGGTTTCACTGTCTGATGTAGGCAGATTACTTCAGGCACTCCCTGAGACAGAATTTTTCCAAGTTTTATATTACAGTAGTTCATTTATTTTGACATAATAGAATAGAAAATAGAAAATATTACAACTGAAAGGGGATTTCCAAATTGGCTAGTCCAATTATAGATCTGAAAACTATGTGTCTGAGCAAGTAGGGGACTTGCTCAAGGTAATCTAGCAAATCGGAAAAGAGCCAGGAAAATACCCTGAAATTTGGCTTTCCCTCCAGGTTAGTGGTGCTCTGCTGCTGTCACCATCGCATCACGTTGTCTGGGAATCGCCTCTCACACTCAGAGTTAGCCCCTCAATGGCTCCATGGAGCCTAGAATAAGTTTAGAATCTGTCACAAAGGTCATGATCTATGTTTACACAAGCTGAAACTACAATCACCCTCATGAATTCACACAAAAGCTGTGTTGACTTAGAGCTTTACCTAAAATGTACTGTATACTCGTATTATTGTAGCTGTCTGCTTTCCCCTTCAAGTCTTGAGTTCTCCCTAGATTATGGCTATGACTGCCATATTTTCAACTCTAAAACTCAGGATACAGGCTCTGATAGGAAATGTGTTTATCCCAGTATGCTGACCCATAATACCAGTATTTGTTTCAAAATGACCCTTTTATGAAAGTCTCAAATTGGTTTGGATTCTTATATACATATGAGTGTTACATTGACATTCATGGTGGTATATGGCAATGGAACAATTGGAAGGAATATTTAAAGTCAGGATTGCCCTAGTTTGCCGGTGGGGTGGAGGTAAAGAGCTATTAGGACACAATGCTTATGGCAAACAAAAGATTAGAAAAGCTTGAATGTGTGGGGAAATGAGAATGATTATAATGAGGGCTCTACAAAAAAACACATGTTTTTGTTTTTCAATAAGTGACAGGTGACAAAGATACCCAGGTGAATAATATGGAGTCATTTTTGTATAGGATAAATATATACTTCATCGGGGCTGGGCGTAGGGCCCATGAGGCACCTAGGATGCAAAGTTTAAGGAAATAGTCACCTTTAACTCACTCTGTGATGGACGGAGTACCTCCTTAAATGTTACGTTCTGGGTGCCTATCACCTCACCCTGGTCCCGACGGGTTCTCATACACGCCCACTGGTTCTTAAGAGAAGCATTGTTACAATACTATATACTAATCAATGTGCATAATGATTATTCTGAATTATTAGGACATTGAATTACTACAGTCATACTCTAATAAGACAGGGAAACACACTTTAAGGTTTTAAATAATTTAAGTTTTGGCAAACAAGCATGAACCTCAAATTCTCTGAAATCCGCAGTCAACCAGAGTGCCTCATCCCTGATACCTCTACGTGACTCGGGCAATGATTGTACCTTATCGTTAGCACATTATATGTAGACGAGCTGTCCCCTTTTCTGATTGGCCCAGAGCTGACCAATCATTGGTCTGACTCAAGCTGGGGTCAATTCTCTTCCGAGAATTTGAAATTTAGATACAGGGACTGGAGGTCACCAGAATGTGAGCATACTTATTGCCAAGTTGTAGAGACCTGGGTCGACCCGTTCCAGCAGTCAAGGTGCTGGTACTTCCTTCGTAGTTTTGGCTGTTCACCACTTAAAGTCCATATGATGGCTCATCACCTTTTCAATAAATCCTCCTTTGGGCTGAAGTTTGCCGTTAACTTCTTCCTTGTAACTCCCAAAGCTGAAACAGAAAGGCAAGAATTGTGTTAGGAGCTAGAGTGATGAGGACACACATAATACAGCTTCCACCTTTGCACATTTCACAAAGCATCCATCAATGCTAAATGTGGTATTACCTCCCCTCTCTGATTATTCCATAACTAATATAAATGGGCCCATATCTTTTCTTCCTATGAAGAATTCCCTTGGTGTTGTGTGAGGCTGGAAATTCTGGGACGATAGAGCATATATTAAGTTGTGTGGTTATGCGTATTAAATACAGGTTTTAACTAATGCTGGTAGCTTCATTTGTTTAGCTACAGGATATAATCTTTTCATAAAATGTTGTTTCATGTAAGATAGCATTTGAACCTAGTAAAATTTAAATATCAATGAGAGACATTTTGGAGGGAAAAATATGTATTTTTTTAGAGAAAAATTTATTTTAGAGAAAAAAATACCAAAACCATAAGGTTCCCAGATAGTTAACAAGGAAGAAAGGAAGGAAAGTATTTTAAATGCAAAACTAATATTTAATGAACATTTTTCAGACTTTGAAAATACATTTTTCTTTAAACATGCAAAATCTCAGCAGCGGGAAACGTGTTATATGTTTAATTAAATGGCCCACACATGTGTTTATAATACACAGAACTGTGGCCTGTGAACGGATCCCTGGGGTGGATGGTCAGACTTTGGCCTCATTGAACTCCACTCTGGAGGTCATGGGAAAGGGGGTGCTTGTTTGAGTTTTCTCCTTCCTAGTTCCACATTTCCTCCACCAGCTACTGGCGTACAAACTCATGCTCCAAAGGTGACGGACGCCGCTGACCTAATCTGCCCCGGAGTGCCAGACCTGTCCACACATCCTCTAGATTAGACCAGCATGTCCAGCTCACCCTGGCTTCCCCTAAGGGATGGCACAGGCTGTCTCCCCCAGGCCAGGTTCAGCTGATTGATTTGCCTTTTGCTCTCTTCTCCCCCTGGGAAGGGAGATCCTCAGCACTGACTGGGGCAAAGAGAATGAAGCTAAGATGCTGATTCTTCCTTAATGAGCTCAAGTTCTCCAGATGGCAGCAAGCGCTCGTCATGCAGATTCTTGGCAGCAGGGAGCCTGTCAAGTGGCTACTGCTGCTTATTGTTACCACCACTCCCCCACCCCCTCCACACAGACGCAGAAGAAATACCATCTGTCTACTGTAAGGCTGAGTGGTACTTTCCAAGTCCTGTAGTCGGTGCCGCTTAGCAGCCCTGTGCTGTACACGCAGCCCAAACATGAGTTGCCTCAAGATGGCATCCAGTCTGGAGAAGCGCTGAGCCAGGGAGGCCCACCCCAGCTGGCAAGCCTCTCTCCTCCCCGGCCCGGCCCCCACCTGGCTCCATGCAGGGGCAGTTTGCTAGCAGATTTCTCACAAGATATTTATGTAACAAAAATAGCAAAACTGGTTCTGTTTATCCCTGCAGATTCTGAGAAAGGAACAGAATGAACTGAATTAGCAACATGTCTCCACCCCTAGTGACCAATGGAGTAGAGAAGAGAACTGGTTCAAGAACCCACTGCGGAAGTGAAAAGCACAACCTTGAAGAGGAAAAGATGCCTGGATCATGGAGATGATTTCCTTTTGTTTTCTTTTCTCTCTCACAAACATCGTAACTCCTGAGTAACAATGAACTCTCCTTACATGTAAAGCTCTTTATGTACACATGAACCCTGTCACTCAAAAGATTCCAGGCTCTAGGGAAGGCTCAATACCTGGTCCGTCCCCGAGTCCCGGGACCACTGCGGTCATTCCATAACTGTTATTTTTTATTTTTGTTGTTGTACGATGTATACAAAGGCAAGTGAAAGCATAATCATAACATGCCGTATAATTTCCTCATCCCTCATTTTCTCCAGAGGTATCGGAGTGAGTTGTTCTTATGCTTAAATTCAAGGTCACACGGCCTTTTTCTATTTGTACAAATCGCCTCTTTTATTATTATTTTTTTAATTTTTAGTATTAATCCCCCATAGCCATAGACATCAACATCCACGAAGTATGTGTAATCTCCATCTTTCTAATCAACCTTCTCTATATTTCCTTAGATAAGCATCCCTGAAAAATAGGCTATGTTTACTTTGTATTTATGTTCTTTTTAAAAATATAAAGTTATTTATGTATATACAGTTATATATAACTATGCATGTATCATCCCCAACTTTTTCCACCAGTATAATGCTTTTAGTTCTACCCCTGCTGCTATCTTCCCCACACGGGATGTCACTTTCCCATAAAGAGCCTCATTCTACCCTGCTTTTCACTCTGCTTTTGGGAGTGGAGTGACTTCTTCATCAGTAATTTGAGAATGGTCGTATGCTCTACTCTGATCTGCCTGCTTCCACATCGGTCCTGGCTACCTACAGGGAGTTGTTCACTTTATGTTCTGCTCCGAGTTGAAGAGTTTACGTACTTTGGTTTTCAGTTACTGGACCCCTTTTGTCTCACATCAAACTGTATCTTCCAATACTGAGCTATCAGTAGTAGAAGCAGTATGTAGACATCTATCCTTGCTTTTATTCTGTGGTTTGTTCAGAAGTAAGGAAGAGGATCACTCTTTATTGGGGAGCCTCCTGAGAGACCCCAATAGCTTTGGTAAATCTTACACATGATACTTCGGTATTCCTCTAGTGATAAACACATGTAGTTGCCTCCTACCCTTTTGCTAACGTAACTAACAGGATAATGAAGAGCTCTTCCTGTTGAAGTGGAGAGACTTCCTCTGGTGTGCACATCACGAGTGGGATTGTTGGATCGTAGTTACATGGATAGTTAATTTCACCAAATACTGGCCATCACTGACCAAAGTGACTGCATCATCTGCCCTCCACCAGCAGTTGATATTATGAGGCTTTCTAAATTTTTGTTAGTTTGATAATGACAGCTCACGGTTACTTAAACCAGTCAATACCTGCTACTTACAGTTTGATCCCTAGGCCCACGCTTCTATGAATTCTGTTTATTTTATTCAATTGTTCCTGAATCTACAGACTTTTTTACTGCTTTGCAGAAAACCAACTTACACACTATGTCTATGTAATGTAATTATCACTTGTTGGTTTTCACATTATAAAGATCTTCTTTTAATCTATACCTGCTTGTTAACTTTGCTTATGGAGTCCTTTGTTAAATAGAATGTTTATATTTGGATTTTGCTAAATGTATCTTTTCCTCTTCTCATTTGTGCTTTGGGACATTTTGGGCGATTCCCCAAATGCGATCACAAAGTTAACCTCCTATAGTTTTTTTTTTCCATAAATGCTTTAGATTTTTGTCTTTCAAATTTAGGATTTTTCTTCTTTTCTTTCTATGTGGTGTAAAGTATGAATTTTAAATTCATTTTCCTTGGTGTGGTGACCTAATACTTCCATTGCTTATATTAAAGAATCTATCTTTTATTTTCTAATTTATGATGTCACCTTGATCATATTCTTTCTCCTCTTTCTGGACTCTATTCCATTCCATTATTATTACCTATATGTTCCTACGCTAGTACCACATTTTTTAACGATAGTTTTGTGATATGCCTTAAGTTCTGTTTGGACAAGTCCTTTCTTGGCTCCTTTGTAAAAATTTCTTTACTCATGGACCTTTATTTTTCTACATACATTTATTTTAGAATCAATTTTTAAAGTTTACTCAAAAATCCTCCTTGGATTTTGACTGGATTAGATATAATTAATAGACTAAATTGTGAAAATTTGAAATATCTATATAATATTAAATATACCCTTCATTTTACTCAACTCTTTTGTCCATTTATTTTGTTAATAGCGTATTGATTCTTTTGAATTTTGTTATATATAATTAAGAACATTTTTGTCTCTACCCTTCTAGTACTTCTTTGCTATTTCTTTTTTTATCTTATTTCATTGGCTAGAAGCTCCCAGAATGTTTTCTCATCAGAACTGAAAGTGGACATCCTTGTCTTCTCCCCAACTCTAAGTGGGCTGGACCTGGAACTCCTCCATTACAGCTGATAATTGCTGTAGGTTTTTGTCACATAGCTTTGTCACACCTACTATTTCTTATAAATTGAAATAGTTCAAGTTATTTGGTGACACCTCAAAACCATAAAAACTTACACTTTGAAGTAGACCATTACAAAAAAGTGAGTGAATTTATCTCAGAATACTAGCAATCAAAAATGTTAAAACATTTCCATCATCTTGTTGACATCCAGTGTTTCAGATATGAATCCAACCATCTTTTTGGTATTGTATCCATTACTTACATTTGCCTCTCATTTGAGAAATGTAAGTTTCAAACACAAAAAGCATTTGCTTTCCTCTAATCCTATAGTAATGGAATAACGTACCTAACCTCGGTATGTGCTAACAGTGGAGCTTCTAATCCTAGTTTCATCTTCGATCACCAGCCTTGACCTGCTTGTAAGACCAGTGTTCTCACATTTGTTCCACTATCTGAAATTTCTCAAAACACTATCCTATATTCAAATCTCTGTCCCTTGGTTCCTTTCCCTTTGTCACTTTTCTTTATTTTTCCACATAACTACTCATCTCATAAATTTAGGTCTTCATTTGTTTCCTTATATTTGGAATTATATACGTGTCAAGTGGTTTTACTCCTTTCTTCAAAACCTCACTCCCTTCCTTGATAATAAGGAAGTATGATTTCCTACTACCATCAAATCTTTTCTAAATGGAAGAATGAAAGGATAGCATAAAAGACAGTACTATAAGCATATAACAACTCTTATATTCAGATGTGTAGAGTAGAAAGATTGTGTTGCTGTTGTGGTTTCTGTATCAGTTGGCATAATAAATACAAGTTCAATTCAGTTCAATTCAATTCTCAGTGATAGTGAAAACATATATGCTAGAAAAGACATAGCTTAGTGGTTCTTAAATGTTAGCATATAACAAAATCATCTGAGGGTTTATTAAAGCATAGATTTCTAAGCTTCAAGCCAGATTCTGGGGTTCTAGGGTGGGGCTACATATGCATTTCTAATAAGTTTCCAGGTGCTGCTGCTGGTGGTGGTCTAGAGAACCACTTTAGCCTCCCTTGACATAATTACTTTCATTTAATATTGATCTTCCCGTAGACATTTTATTCCAGATTCAAGTTGCATTTTGTGTCTTGAGCCAATAACCATTGCATCTTTCACTTATTTCAGTTTCTCAAAGTATTTTGCCAAAGTATATTAAATTATTGTTATTCATCCATTTTTAAGCATCGAAATTGAAATTGCATATGATTTAACCTAATATTAAACTTTACCAAGAGAGGCTTTTTAAAATATTTATTTCTATTCAACCAAAATGCCTCCTGATTATAACTTTCACATAATTACCCCTAGTCAGTTTCTCAGCCTGAAGAGTCTAGTTAGCTTCCCCAGGCTCCAGTTCCATCTTGCTTAGTTCCATACAGAATAATAGAAAGAAAATGTTCTTAGTTTAAGATCAAGTTTAGAAAATTAGAAAATTCTTAAAAACCAAATAATGTACCTTTACAGGAGTTGACCATAGCCTTTAGGGTTAACTTTCTTTGTTAGGCTTCTTTTCAAGTCAAAGTACTTAAAAAAAGAAAAAGTATCTTTTAATATGCCAGATAATTCAGATCAAATATAGTTTTATGGGTTAATTAACAAGAAAACAGAAGTAAAAAAAATAGACTAACTTTTCTTTAAGATACATTAGAGGTTTAAAAATCATAGCTAACAAGGCATATCCAGGGGCGCCCAGGTGGCTCAGTTGATTAAATGTCTGGCTCTTGATTTCAGCTCAGGTCATGATCTCAGGGTCCTGAGATCGAGCCCAGCATCAGGCTCTGCACTCAGTGGGGAATCTGCTGGAGATTCTCTCTCCCTCTTGCTCTGCCCCTTCCCCTGCCCCTGCTCTCTTGTGCTCTTTCTAAATAAATAATTAAAATCTTTAAAAATAATCAAAACAAAATAAAAATAAATAAAAACCATAGCTAGCCAAGTATATCCAGTATTGTTGGATTTAATTCCACATACTAAAAAGAAGTTTAATTTTAAAAATACAGTTATAGGGATGCCTGCACAGCTCTGTTGATTAAGCATCTGCCTTCAGCTCAGGTCATGATCCCAGGGTCCTGGGATCAAGTCCCGCATCAGGCTCCTCGCTCGGCAGGGAGCCTTCTTCTCCCTCTGCTTGCTGCTCCCCCAGCTTGTGTGCTCTTGCTCTCTCAATCCGACAAATAAATAAATAAAATCTTAAAAAAAAAAAAAACAATTATGCAGGGGTGCCTGAGTGGCATAGTCTGTTAAGCTTCCAACTCTTGGTTTCAAGTCAGGTCTTGATCTCAGCATTATGAGATCAAAGCCTGCATCAGGCTTGTGCTCAGCACAAAGTCTGCTTGAGTTTCTCTCTCCCTCTCCTTCTGTTCCTGCCCCCTGCTCTCTCTCTTAAATAAATAAATAAATCTTAAAAAAATACAATGATATAAATTGGAGTATTTTCCTAAAATTTTCCCGAGTTTTCTCATTCTTTTTTAAATCAAATATATGGTTTGTCCTGTGCTCAGGAACACAAGAGGATATTTGATGATGTTCTAACCTATTAAGGGAACAGTTCTTATGTTCAAGACCTTGGGAATGAAGTTCCTGTTCATGGGAGGGTTTGGTTTGGTGCCATATGTAGAAAATTAATTTGTGAGTCTCAAATGCAACCAATATCTAAAGACAGGCTTGAACATTTAGCTACGACAATCACACATAATAAATTACACCTATCTTCTTAATAACTGCTGGCTAATCAGATTAAACAGTCTTTGTCATACCAATTCCGCTGCCAGCATAGAGCCAATGATTCTACATCTTCACATTTAAATTGATAGTAGCTGGGAAATTGGACTCTCAATGAAGAAATTCATGATTGTCCAAAACACGTTCTGCCCTGTTGAATTTCTTCATAAAAGTTATTTTTTATAAAAAGCACTTTGGTAATCAAATGTCCCATTTTTACCCTTGTCACAACATTAAAAAAACAAAAAACAAAAAACCGACAGGATATTTTGTCATTCATAACCACAACTTCTTTATTCTTTCTTCATTATGTAGGAAATTTTATCCCATTCCATCTTATTTTTCCTTTTTTTTTTCTTTTTCCTGAATAACACCAACTTGGTACAAACTGGTTAGTTTTTGTTTAAATTTTTGCAGTTGAACTTTGCATAATTTAATTGTGATTTTTGGCTGCTTCTGTCAGCAACTTACTCTGTGATTCCAGCATCTTACTGGGTATGATTTAGGAAGCGGGAGGCTTATTTTAACTTACATATAATATAAGAAACATGGACTTTTAAAACAGGTAAATGTGAATTTTAATCCTAATTATATCACTAATTATCCTCGTGACCTTAGGCAAGTAACTTACTTTCTTGAAAGCTTAGCTTTTTCCCTTTTAAAATAAGCATATAAAAATCTGCCTCTATACAAGAAAAATCAGCACAATTCCAGAAATTTAGTTGAAATACAAACATTTTAGAGGGCATCAGTATAAATACATTACATGAAAACATTATCCTTAAAGAAAAGTTAAAAAATATTAGACTAACCTGTTAATATATGAAGCTGATTTGAATTTTTAGAAATTAATCCATCCCACAGATATATATCTGTGTATCTGTCAAGCTTGGGGTCTGACTTGCCTATGAAATTTAGACCAGAGTTTAGAGCTCCCCATGGAAGCAACTTACAGGGTGAGTCCCTAAAGCAATGTAACTGCCAGGCAGTCTACTGGGCACTTTGCACGTGATCCACAAGATACTACTTTGGACCAGGCCTTGGTCACTTTTTCCCCAGGCCCTATGTTCTATTACAACATCATGCTGTGAAAAAGAAGTCTGATGTTTCCTCCTGGCGGAGCAGGGCTTTATGATATTTCACCCAATCCAGTATATCAGATCTTATACCATTATTTTACATATCGCTAAGAAAGACTAAAAAGCTGACCATTAAATTATAACCCATACCTTTTTCTCTTAGAATTTTAACTTTATACATATGAAAAGAGCCTATTTAGACTTATTCAGGATTATATATTACTCTTCTGCACATATAAAAAGGAAAACATAAGCAAAATAGATAGGTTAAGGCATTTGAAAAGCTTTTTCATATCTCAAGTTCAGCTCTACTAAATCCTGTTTTGTACAAGAATTGTTAATGTCTGTGATTTTCCACACAATAGCATCATCTGTGCCATTAAGAGCATTGGTGATGCAGCATTTCTTACAAAAGAGCTCTATCATTGTATCCAGGATTTTCTTCCAAGCCACTGGCACGAATCCTGCCAGTTCTTATGCACATGTGCAACAATCACATTCACAATAGGAGTGCCACCTAGCCAACAGCAATTGTAAAACACCTAATTTCAGAGATAAAAATATGAAAAAACGTGTAACTTAGAATCGGTAAAATGCAGTGCTTACTGTAAGAGCTATAACTCATTAGATAGAATTATCTTACTAGCTCCTAGAGGTTGATAATCAGTTTTACATATGAAAAGATAGTTTTCTATTGATTTGTATTTTGTCCCATCTTTTTTTCTTTTTGTTTTTCATTCTTCCTCTGAAATTACTACTTGTCTCTGACTGTCTTAAATTCCATGAAACAGAAAACTGACCACAGTGACCAAGTCAAATAGGGATTTATTTTTCTCACATAACAAGGAAGACTCCAGGTGAAAGCACTAGGGCTAGTGGGAGGCACCACAATACCATCAAAGATCCATGCTGCTGTCTTTCTCTGCTGCAGTTCAAATGTTATCACATCCTCATGGTTGCAAGATGGCTGCTGCATCATGGCTGCATTCCCAAGGAGGAGTTGGGAAAGAAAAGGGTGAAAGTCATCATGGAAACACCAGTCCTTCTTCATCAGATTTCTTCTTACATCTCACTGGTAAATACTGGGTTATACAACGAACCTAATTTCAAAAGGGTCTCAGGAAAGAAATATTTTTTAACTGGGACTATTGCTTCTCTGATAATATTGGGGCTCTCTTGATAAAAAAAGAAGTGAAAGATGGTTACTGATAGGAAAGTAGCTCCACCTGCTACCACTCCATGGTTCTAAAAGTTCCAAAGTATGCTTGCCACATGCTGATGGAAGGCTATAGTCTCTGCTATACTTTATCTAATGCAGTTGAGTAGGATTTCACTGGGAATCAAACAGATAATGTGACTAATATTTTGTACATCCTCATCTCCATAAAAAGCATTAGCTGTAAAGTAAAAGCAAATGAAAGACATCAAAATGCTTAAGAAGAATTAAAGTGACATAACATTGTAGTAGTTTTCTAATCCAGAACGTTGCTTTACACATAATAAGCATTGAATGAATGTATATAGTATGAATTAGTAAGTATTTTCATCACTTTTCAAAAGATTCATTTTTGGTTTATTTTTTTTCCCCATCAGATTGGGGGGAAGATCCCTATGAAAGAGATATGATAATGATCCCTTACAGTGAATGACATTTAACCCTAAATACTTTCTGTCACATTCAAAGTTTAACTTCCAAAAAGTTAAATTATTAAAGATATTTACATATTAATCATAAATTGGTATAATCATTCCACTAGCAAAGCAAGCAGTGTGTCCTACGATGTTACAGTCACCCTTGTAGAAATGTTTTACTCTGAAATGTTTACTATTGGTTCTTTCCCTGTCATCTGTCTCACCCTCACCTTTTCTCTGCCTTTTGCTCTTCTTAGCAGTTATTTTAACTCTTTCACTCCTATATATACTTGGACTTCGCTTTTTTCCCAGGAAATCATTATTCTAATACCATGATTTCTTGTTATTCCTTGTACTAGTAAGGATGAAATATTGTAAACTCTCCCTTTGTAACTAGGCTGCCTTCCTTCTCTCTCTACATCCAATTGGCTACGTTTTCTGGATCCTGCTTCCATAAGACACATGCAGAAAATAGACTTTGCTGTGTTCCTTCTTACCTGTACCCTTCTCTAGGAAGATAGTGTCTCTGCAACCATAGAATTTTATATGGTTTCAATCCAGAGGCATCACATAGGGTAATCCACTGACATCTGCTTTATACTAATTCTTAGATCTCTTGCAGACAGTTGCCAATCCTAATACTCGAAACTTCAAGTTCATTGACTTCGATTTCACAATCACTATTCAAATTTGTTAGTGTTCTTACTGTAACACATTCTGTGGTTTGGGTTTGTTGTGTTTTTGTTTTGTTTTGTTTTGTTTGCTTGTTTTGTAACCCTTTTGAGGTCCTTTATATTTACACAAGCCTACATATCTATATTACTTTTTATTTGCATTATATGCTAGGTTACTAGGAATACAGGAATTATGTCCAAATAATCTGTGTATTCTTCCAACACAGCAGAGTATAGAAAGGCACAATAAATTGTTGGATGAACAAACAATTCTTCTACCAGATTTTTATAGTACCTCCTTCCTACCAAAAAAAAAAAAATCTTTTTAAGTGATGTGCCTACTTCACCAGCTATTTGACATGCACAGGCTGAGTCTAAGGAGTGCCCTCATAATTGTTCATGTGTTCAGCCTTCTACAGTAAACATACACACATCAAACTTGAAAAACATCCAAATTGCTGTGCCTGGAATCTCATTCTCTTTTGGCAAACATTGTGAGCTGCCTTCCTGTTTGCAGTGTTGTTTCATTAAGTCATGAAAAAAGCCCCATCAGAAGGTTGGCACAGCCCATTCGTGGAGTTACACTCAACTAAGGTTCAAAAACAAGCTGGCAACAAAAAAATGTTTGATCAATAGTACTGTTTTTTAAATTTTGGTTTGCTGACTTCTCTACTGCTTATGTTGTCATCTGTTTTCTTCTGCGCCTCTTCCTTTCTCTTCTGCAGCCCCATTCTCTTGAACCTCGAGTCTAGATATTGTTGAGAATACTACGGGGTGGTGGAAGAAAGATGGCTACTGCCATATTTAAGTCAAAATGAGAGTTAGGCAAGGTGGTCAACAAAAATTTGGACTAGTGACTGAGGAGCCACGATAACCAGTCAGTGACTTATTTTCTGAGTAATAATTACACTCTGTTGCTGTCCACTAGATTTAAGAGAGTTTTGTTAAAGGCTACCAGTCATGCTATGTGGTATTAAGAGACAGCCCCAGGTCCACTCATTTCAGAAAGAGTTAAGGAGAGTACAGTCCTCCCGGACGCCAATAAGGAAATGGCAATTGTGGTTAGTGAGATCCCAAAGGAAAGGCCCAGCTCCTGGGATATGTTGGTGTTCTGAATACCAGCAACCCTCCCTACACTGGGATTTGTCCTCTACTGCCAAACTTGCAATCAAATAACCAGCTATTATTAAGAGAACTGGGAGGTGGGAGGTGGGGGAAGGGTACCTACAGAGCATTCTCCGTGCTACTTATTTTGAATAGAAGGATAAAAAAATGAACAACTCTGACCAGAGAGGAGCTTCCATTCTAGGAAAGAAGTAGCCAATGAAATAAGCAATAATATGTAGCATGTGAGATATGATAATAATATGTACTTGAGAGTCTTTGATACTTTCAGTACCATGGCAATTTTTTTTTTTTTTTTGGTCTCTCCTTTGTAAGGCTTTTTTTGTTGTGCTACAACAACCACAGAATTTTAAACTTGAAACACTTCCTCCTATGATAATATAACAAACCTTGTGTTTACCATGTAAAATACTCTACGGTTCTCTGGGAGTCCTTAAAGCCATAGAACTTAAAGATTCATTTTCTAAGAACTTCAATTCTGCCAGATTTTTAGAGTAAAGGCTTTATTCCAATATTAAAATATTCACTGAAATAGTATGGAGTTGAATGCAAAAGTGATGATCAAATTTTTTAAGGTCACTGGAGAATTCAAAGACATTCTGTGCTTAAAGCACGGGGCTTTGATTTTATCCCCAGACCTCAGGAGTAATGGATGCTTAGTGGAATATTTTGAGAAGTCCTAATTAAAAACTGTAAGTGGTATCAGCTCACGTGCCACCATGCTCTTTCTTAAAACAAAAAGTATACCTATATACCAGAGAATACATATCATGTCTGTGTAAGGTATCAAGAATAATACAATGAAATACTGCATTACCATTGACATGTTCATGTATCGTATCCTGCCTGCCACACCACTATCGTAGAATTTTTACGTTCTGTTTTTTGTTCGATATTTTTATGACATACACATACCCTAAGCAATATATATTGTTTTTGCATGGGTTGTATTTGAAAAGTTTTTTTGAAGGTACTCCCACTGCATTATCCTGCTGAAAATATTCTTTTCACTCACATTGGTACTTGTAGCTATTGTTTATTGATTTTCCACACTGTATAATTGACATGGTTTGAAAAGGATTAAAAGCGTTTTATATGTTCTCATGTCAAGAAACGTTTAGGTTGTTTCCAGACATTCACATTTACATACATTGCTGCTGTGAGCATTATTGTACATGTTTCCTGGTGCACGTTAGCAGAGATTACTCTGTTTATCTACGGGTGATTTTCTGGGTCATAGGATATGCACATTTTTAACTCTACAAAATTGTGCCAAATCATTTTCCAAACTATTTATACTATTTCCTGTCCAAAATACATGAGTTGTTATTGCTTCATATCCTTTACAACATTCATTATTGTCTGGCTTTTTGATATTTGCCAATCTTTCGAGTTGAAATTAACTTACCCTTCCTCAACGTGTTAGAACATTGAGTTTTTATTCATGTCTATTGGCCTCTGAGTTTCTTCTTCTGTGAAATGACATTCAGGTAGTCTTCCTCTCCTCCTGCCCCCATAGTTCTATTGAGTTGTTTATCTTATTGATTTTATTTTATTCATCTTTAGGAGTTTAGTGTTAGATAATCCACTTTAGTTCAACATGGCAGACGAAGTGTGCTCAGTTTTCATGTTATTTACGTCTCCCAATGAAAGTAGTTCTTAATCTCAATGTATTCAGGTAATCGAACTTTTTATTGGGGTTTGCCCTTTTGGATTCTTATCTACAAAACATTTTCCTATTTCTAAGTAGGAATAAAGGTAAGAAATTATTTCTCCTTTGAGGAGCAAATATTATAACAAATAGAAGCTCTATTGTATGATTTTCATTTAACAACTTAGCCTGAATAACCAACACTCCCTATTTTCTCTATTAAAAAAAAAATGAATTTTCAGGGGCACCTGGGTGGTTCAGTCAGTTAAGCATCTGACTTTTCATTTCAGCTCAGATCAAGATCTCAGGGTCCTGAGATTGAGCCCCCACAGGGCTCTGGGCTCCACACTGGACGTTGAGCCTGCTTAAGATTTTCTCTCTCCCTCTCCCTCTGGCCCTTCTGCTCCACCCCTTGGGCTCATGCTTGCTCGCTCACTCTCTCTCTCTCTCTAAAAAATAAATTGAATTTTCCAAAGTTAATAAATTGCTTCTCAGTTGTGGTAGATTGCAAAAAAGATCACAAATGCCTCCCTTCACTACACGTACCCTTCTTTGCAATATGACATAGCTGCCTCTACCACAGTGTGATGGTCTTTATCTTTCCACTCCTTACATCTGGAGGATATCCAGGTGACTATCTCGGTTAATGGGACTTTAGCAAGTGTATGCAAGCAGAGGCTTGGAAATCGTTTATGCCTTTGGAGCTTGCACACTTGCTTTTTATGGAACTCTGAGATATCTATGAGAAGAGGCTTGAGCTAGTCTGTTAGAGAAGAGACACCATGTGAATCAGAAACAGGTTATCCTAGTGAGACCATCCTAGTTCATGCACCCTGAACTAAGTTAGCCAGGCTGGACATACTCAACTAATTCAGAATCATGTGGAGAATAAATGTTTTTTGTTTCGAGCAACAAAGTTTGGGAAGATCTGTTATGCAACAAAACTTAATCAATACAATATTATACAAGACTGATTTCTATTTCTGCTAAGTAATTCTTTGTTTATGGGGTCAGAGACTGCTAGTGCCAAGAATTCATCCTCTCCTTCTTCCCTTAAGTAGAAGATGTTCCCCCTTTATCTGGACACATGGCCAGCTACATTTTCCAGCCATCTAGCAGCTATGTAAGGCCACTTAGCTGGGTTTGGGTCAACAGAGCATGAGTAGTAATGGCAAGTGCAACTTCAGTGTCTCTTCTTAGACATGATAGGCCTGTGTTGGACTCTTTCCTTTCCCCTCCCTCCACTCCCCATTTTGGACTGGAATGTAGGCACACATAGTTCACCTTTAACTAAGCAGGAAAAGAAAACACCTCAGGTTATGGTTTACACTCACCTGATATTGAACTGTCCTCTGAAAATGTATCTCTACCGTATTAAAGCCACTCTTGGTCTTCTTTATTATAGCAACGTAACCTGTACTTACCAAGAGTCAGTTGTGTTTATTATAATTACATGATTTTTTAAAAATATTATTTCACCTGATGATATAGGAGTGTAAATAAAAAGAAGGTATTGTTTCCGTGGAAACTAACTTGAATACTTTGGAACAATTCAGTAGAGCAAGTCACTAAAAATTAGGTGTGAGTGAGACAATTGGAAATCATGGGGAGAAAATCATCAAAATCTGAAGGATTCTTCCCTCAGAGTGCTTCACAAATGTCTTTAAATTCTCCCTTTACTTCAAAAAATATATATAAGGATGATACTATGTGTGAGATTTGTAGAAAAAAAAATAGATGACTTTGAACTCCAACCAGCAGATAGATAGATATATAATTTTTAGATTTTATTTACTTCTTTGACAGAGAGAGAGAGAAAGAGCGCACACAAGCAGGGGGAGCAGCAGACAGAGGGAGAGGGAGAAGCAGGCTCTTTGCTGAGCAGGAAGCCTGACCTGGGGCTAGCTCCCAGGACCCCGAGATCATGACCTGAGCCCAAGGCAGCCACTTAACCACTCAGCCACCCAGGCGCCCTTCCAATTGGTAGACATATTTAAGGAAAAGACTTTGACCCAAAATTATAAATACAGCAAATAAAAGTGAATTACTATGCTTTAGGATAGTATAGAATGTCCAAAGGACATTTTTTATTCTTATTCCCTGATTTGCCTATTTTATCTTTTAATGAACCAAACAAATATTGGTCTCAATTAGATGGCTAAGAGGGCTTCTAACTATAATCCCTTCAAGCATGAGTTGATCATGTGTGGGTGAAATAAAGTAGGACCGGTGTTGGGTCAAAAATAAAAGTGGTAAGGATGCTAGTAACCCAGAGACAGCACAGGCTTTGCAAAGGGAAGCTACTACTTGATTCCAGTAACCTGTTGACATGTGTGTTCAACCAGACTTTCCAGGTATTTCCATTTGGGAGAAGCTAGAAATCGGTGTGTGTGTGTGTTTGTGTGTGTGTGATCTGTGAGTTTTAAATGTCAGCAACTATGGCAGAGACTGCTAGCCATGTACCAAAATACATTCTCTTTAGCGAGACCACATTTCCCAAGCTTCTCTGCATTTAGCTGGGGCCACATGACCAGGTTTCAGAGAACAGCAAGAATGGAGAAATGATTGATGTGTTTTCTTTCCAGGTCTGGTGTATAACACATCATGAGGTCCTTTCGCCTTTCAATGCCTGCAATACTGATAACCAAAGCATCCATATAAGGCAGTATTAAAGATGATGGAGTCATTTTTGTCTTAGATCCTTGAAAGACCGCATGAATAGAGTCCTTTCTCCACCTCCTAACCTGGAGCATAGGACTACCCAGTCTAGACTGAGTGGAAAATCAATTTCAATTGCAGTAGAGCAATTTTGACTTTATCGGTTATACCATTTAATCAACACTAATGATAGAGCTGCTACCAACTTCAATGTAAAATATTATCCGGGGCAAGATTCAGTCCTCTGAGCCTCCAATTTTAGAACCTGCATGTAAGCATCTTCTTACTTTCATTTCCCCTTCCAGAAAATGCAGGTATTATCTTACTATTTTTCTTCCTTCTGAGTCTCTTTCCTTCCACAGTCCTTTTTGAAGATGATAAACTGATAGTTACTTCTTTCTTTTCTTGTTTTCATTTTATCCTTCTCCATTCTATTCTTTTCTCTTTCTTTATTTTGCCATTGTCGTTAGCTTGTCATTTTAGCTTTTCCTTTAGATTCCCTCCCCTGAAGCTTTCTTATCCAAGTGTAAAAATGTATGTGTGTCCAAACTCATGACACCCACATTCCACAGTTCTGATTTTCTTGTCCATTTTCATTTTTTTCTGTGAGGTTTTCATGACTTATACCCACATCCTGGCCTCACAATCTTCAGCACTAATAAATACTTTTAAATAAATGGATCTGGAAGATGAGGGTTGGAGCATAGCGATGTTGGAAGGGACACAAAATAATAATACTCATGGGCCAACAGTTATCCAAGACCTTACCATTCTTCCTATTTCCTCACTCTGCTTTTACTGGCTTTCCTCACATATTAATTTCTCTTGCTAGGAACTTGTTTTCTGACAAATGTTCAAAATGAAACAGTAATTTTTTAAATAGATTTTTCAATGTGGTTCTTTATAAAAGGTAGTAGTCTGCCGGAATGGAACCCAGTTGTTACAACACTAACAGCAGCACTTTCTACAGATCAGGCACCATTCTAAATGACTTACTAAGATTCAAGAAGACTCATAATAAATCTATGAGATCAGTAGTCGTAGGACTAGCAGTAGTATTGCCCCACTTTATAGATGAATAAACTAAGTTGCAAAGTTTTCAGGTAAGTTTCTGAAGGTCAGACAGCTAGTAAGATGAAGAACTGGAATTGGACCCCAGGCATTTGGGCTCCTTTCTGATTCCAAAGCCTTCTCAGAACCACAATACAAGTGACAATCCCAAGGCACAACAGAAGGCTCTTTTCCAGAGTCCCACCACCAACCAGGAGAGAACCCCAGATTTTGTAAGTCATAGTATAAGACTTATTCTGTAAGTCATAGTATAAGACTTGCTCCAACCAATCAAACATTTTCTCTGCATTTCCAACTGCCTTTCTATATTAGGTATCCACATCTTATAAAACTTTACAACACACTGTATCTAATTAGCATCTTCCACAGAACCTCCTCTCTTGAAAATACCTTCATTTTGGGCAGACATGTACAAAACAAATACATTGATGTTCTAGTCTAACATTTGGGTGTTGTAGCTGTAATAGTTTCAAATTCTTGAGTATTAAAAATACCTCTTGTTCAATATTTTATAGACACAGTATCTAAATATTTGATAGTATTTTTTCATTTTTATCCAGAAGTTTTAGTTGCTATGTAGATAATCTTATATGTTTTCATTTGGGGGGAAAATTATATTGACTTCTATGTATCTGAATGTTTAATATATATATTATGACTGACTGCTTTATTTATTTTGAGTACTCTGTTGAGATTCATGAAACACAGATATTGAGATCTCAAAATCTTCCCATCGCCTAGAGTACTCTTAGCTCCCTAGGGAAATGTAAACAACTTGGTCCCTCAGGAAATATTTTTAAAGTGCTAGTCATCTTTTGTTTTGAAACTCGGCGTTAAACAGTACACATCACCTCCTTCTCCAATAGGGTACAACAATTGGCAGAAAACTAATAAGGTAACTTCATGAGCTTATTAAACTAATGGAGCAAGGAAGCTCATGAGAGAACAATTTGAAAATTAAAATTGGGCTAGAATAGTCTCCCTCACATTTCTCCAATACTGAGGTTATGTATATGTACACAAAGTAGAATAAGAATTGTGGCAATTATTTGGATAATTTAGGCTAAGGACCACTTTTGCTGATAATAATTCACACAATTGCAGTCTCTTTTTGGTTTGGCTGGAGTTATTCAGGCAGTTGTCTCAATTTTCCCCTTCACTTTCCATCTGTAGAGATCATACAAAATAAAAGGAAAAAACATCATTGGAATTTTAAACAGTTTCACATTTCATTCAAAACATGAAACTTGTTAGGCTAGAGAAGTCATTTCAAAAAGGAGATGGTCCTACAGTAATCAAAACTGCATCAATTCATAGTTCCCTACTAAAAGAATGACTGAGTCAAATCTTAGTTGGCATTCACAATGCTCTCTCTCTTATCCAACTTTTCAAAGTGAGGCAAAGAAAAATAATTATCAAACGCCTACTAGGTCAAGGACTATGAGTGGCAGGATATTAAAGTTTATTTCACTTAATTATTTTTTTAAATCCTTTATACAGAGATACCATTCCATCTATTTTGCAGACAAGTACAGCAAAGATTAAAACATTTGTCCAACAGCAAGCTTTAATACATGAGGAACTAGATCATTCTCTTGATATCAAACCCAATAGTGTATCCACTATAGAGACATAGATGACAAAAATTTCTAGTCAGGAAATTGAAAAGTCACACCTTTGGGTGGTTTTCTCTTTTTAGTGTAAGAGCCTTTAAAATATAGGAAATGTTCTCTAAATTAGTAGTATCAAAAACATTTGGAAACTCTCTTAGGTTCCACTCCTCAATATCTTGCTAGTAGATTAGAAGTCTTCATTTTGAAAGTCAAGTAGCTTGGCTCAGCTAAGGGGAAATTAAGGAGAAAACTAAGAAAGAGTAATAAAATCATATTTGAGAATCCTTATTCTTTGCAAAATCAATTAAATCCAATAGGTTGTTTTTACTGTTCCCATGTTATGCTAGGCACGAATAAATGACATCATCATGTAATAGAATTGAGCCTAGTGTTTAAATGGGTTCTTTGAATTAGGAGTTTAATAAAAGCCTAATCTTTATCTTGAATTTTACTTATATATAGTTCTCTAAACATTTAAGTTAAGCATGAGTACAAACTAAGTAAATTCCAAATAACATGGAAATACGATCCCAAAGTGGGTCTGAAATTTACATCTAGGAGCTGGTCTCTCACTAGGAGTTGGTCATGTGATCCTATTAATCAGAGAAGCAGATCAGAAACTTGGAAAACATTATCTCATTACGCAGGTCAGATCCCATCCTCGTCCTGTAGGATCCAATTTCTAAAGGATAGGGCTTGGACATATGTATCTTAAAAATTTTCCGTATGTGATTTGATGTCTATCTTGGTTAAAAACTACTGGATGATGTGTCAACCTGAATTTGCTAGAGCAGTCAGTGTCCTCCATAATTCTAGTCCGGATGCTCCCCCATTTTCATCACACACGTGTTACCTTTTTTACACTGGTTCTACAGCAGCCCCTCACCTGCCTTGTCTACTTCTACACGTGATTACATCCACATTGCAATTATTCCTGAATGCATACTGGAAGGGAAGAATGGAAAGGCTGCTGTAGACCACAGTTAAAGCTGGGAGATGTGAATTGGAGAACAGCCTCCACCTTCAGGGATCTAGAGCTTTGTAGGTTGTCTACATGGCCCTTATTTGTCATGGCTCAGGGCCAAAGTTATGCCCCAATCCCTTGCAGTTCTGATGAGTTATTGTTTCCCTTCATGTGTCTTCCCAGTCCTCCCTTTATATCTCTCGCATATCACTCACTGTGATGACCAGCAGGGACTCCAATACGTAATAGACTTTGATATTTATATTATTACTAAAACTAAAACCATCACTCTAGGCAGCTGAACTCTAAAATTCAATTGGTTCTTTCTAACTAATGCCACACAAGGCAAGAGTTCTATGAGGATATAATGATATTTTGTTATATGGCCATGAGGGGCAGTCATTGCCCACCATACTTTGACATGTTGATAGATAAACATCATTGTATCTCTGTTTCATGGCGCCCAGCTTTGGGTTTCAGGATTTGTGTTTATTTGCATGTTTAAGATTAGAACTGGGAGATTATTTTGTTTTGTTTGGAAAGGCTGCCCTAGCCCACCAACTATGGATCAACCCACCTATACACAGACAAAAAGCACCCACACTTAAAAAATTTCTACAAAAGGGCCTCAGCCTATCCTCCAATTTATGGATAGGCAGCACGTACAGGTCAACCCTCAACCAACAACATAGGAGATATCTGTGCTCCATATTCTTTCCAGAGCACAACCCCAGACATTCTGCCATTTAATTCTTACGAAGAACTTATTTACAAATCACAGAAATAATACTTACGGGAGATTTTCTGAAGGCCGTGTAATTCCATCATTGTATATAAATAAAATAACATTTTTCCTGGGTCAAGCCAGACCTTCAGAGGCTGCCTATTTGACTATGCTGTTTACCACCTTGTAGATTTTCCACACTGTGCTTCATTAGGTTTGTACCTCAGACTGCGCCACAAGTCACTTCCTTGGCTTCTCTGACAATGACAAAATCAGCAATTCTCTCAGGTTAGCTCCAGTTAACAAGTACAAACCCATGTCCTGAAGGAAGAACAGAACCACAGGAGAATGAGGCCCCTGCTCTGTCATCCAGAAAGCACCACGGTGCCAGCGATCATCTCAAACCCCAGCTCCGCAGCAGAAGCTTACTGATTACACCATTTCTGTCCCTACGAAATCATCACCTCATCCCTTGCTCTGTGTGTCCTTTTCACTTTGTGCCTATTTATTGTTTCAGCTGCCTCTTGGCCTTTGCAACCCAACTTTTCTCTCGGTGCCCTTTGGTCTTGCTCACACTTCCAAATAATTGCCTCCCTCTGTGTATCTCTTATCTTCAAATGCTCCAAAAGAAAACATCCAATTGTTTCCTCTCAACTTCGATCATTCCTTTTGAGCAGAGCTTTTTTGTCAGATGTCCTTGTAGGCCACCAGCCAGTCTGTAAACATCAGTTACTCTTGAGTCAAGTGCCCTCCCCTCTGCAGGCCAATTAGCTGCGGCCATAATGTTTGTAATTGGGAGGTTGGGTTACTGTGTGAGTGTGTGTGTGTGTGTGTGTGTGTGTGTGTGTGTGTTGGAAAAAAGGTGGCACTGTGCAGAGCACAGTTATTTGTGGTCAAGCCAACTACATACTCTTTTTACAGATCCATAAGGGAAATTTCTTATATCTCAATACAAGTAAAATCTTGCCTTATCATTAGTCTCTGTTGCCTCTGTTCTTATGTACACTGTGAATTTTGTAAACAACACTTTTTAGACTGGCTACTAAAAAATTCAAGGTTACAGCTATGAGTCGCTTTTGGCAAAAATATAGGATTTTATGGTCCATGTCTAGAGCTCACCCTACTCATACTTTCATCTTATTTTATGTTCTGTCTTGATTTGACTTCACCTATTCATCCTCATTTTTTAAAAATGTTTTGTCATGTATGTCTATTTAAGCCACATCAAATCTTAATTTCAGAAGAGATAAGATATAAAAAAATGACAAAAACCATAATTATCTATTAATATAATTATCCATTTCACTAAACTATACATTTTTCAAGAAAAGCAATCATACTGTCATCTTTGTACCCACAGAATTTCATCTAGTTCAGGTCCACAATAAGCACTTATTGAAAGTTTGTTCAATGAATGGATGGTTCAATGATTTTTACCAAAATATTGGACAATGACAAATTTCATGCTGCAAATATTAAGTAAAATATGCATTTGGAAATTAGAACATTTTATGGAAACTGGCATATTTTGATACAATCATGGTAACAATATTGTCAGATCTCAAATTCTGATTTATCATAGCTACAATATCTCTTTTATTTTCATCGAACAACACAGCTACAGTCACTAAGAGCATGAAAGTGAGATTCCTTTAAGTTCATGAAGTTTATGAGGAAAAAAAACATGAATTACAGTGAAGACCAAAGCCAATACTTTAAAAGCAAATTGAAAGTTCTTTTAAGGATCATTTTGGCATTACTATTCATCATCGTGACCCGACTCTGAATGAAGTTGTATTTTCGTGTTAGTGTCCTTTGAAATATGTAATTCCATAAGCATTCCATTGTGATGAAAGCTCTTGTGTCCATCCAAACAGAGAAAACACTGTATCACAACTTACTCATGGCAAGTTTTTGGCAACCTCTTACAGGGGACAAATACGAGGAATTTAATAGAATTCAATCAAAGACCAGCAATATACATGAGAGAAAAACAAGGCTGGACAGAAAATTAGTAAAGTCAGCTTATTCCAGAATGCAACACTTTGCAGTGTTTTAGAACTGCCTAGAAGGAATGCATTGTGTAGCATGATACAACAGCTAATTGTTACGTGTAACTACTTAAAGTAAAAACTTAGCAGTACTAGACATTAGGAAATCTGGCACGAGGATGTCACTTCATGTTTCTGGAAAGATGAACTGCCAGCCAGGATTTCTTTTCATTGGTTAAGAGAGCCCAGGAATGCCCTCGTGTCCTCGGGTCGGCTGGTGGGTGCCCCCTGTACAGTTTCAACATGTCGCTGGGGATAACATGCAGCACCACGTTCAAAGTCTGCCTGGAGAGGAGAGCAAGCCTTTCCTTTTGCCGTTCCCCCACTGCCCAGCTCTGAACGCCTTCTTATACTCAAACATAAAAGCCCTTGACCTTTTTACTTAAAACTGAAGTGCAAGATCATAGGAACTGATAGTCTCTGTACGTTCCAGGTCCCTACTGGAAGCTGTGACACATTCTCTTGGTTTCAGATTCTTATTTAGAATCTTTTATAAGGGAAGCATCATTGAGGGTGAAATTTGGACTCATAAAACTCTGCATTAATTATATACTGACTCTGCACTATTAAAACAAAGCCCTTTGACAAGCAGCCATCAGATACCTTTCAGAGGGGGGAGTCTCGGCTGTTATTCTCACAGTGCCCCTGAAAGAGCACTGATCCTCTCTGGCTGTAGCTTTTGTTTCCAGGCCTTCTTTTTCAATGGTTGTCATGGAATCAACTTATTAACATATGAAAAGCCATACACAACACTTTTCCCTTCACCCCTACCTCCCCCACCACCAAAGCCTGTTGCTAAAGCCTTAGTCCTTAATATTCATGTAAAGGAGGGTGGGGTGTGAGAACAGAAATAAAATTGTGGGTGAAAAACACAAAGACGTTTTCAACTTGCATGCTCTGGGGCAAAAATGGTTGATTTTTTTAGTTGGGATTTTCTCAATTTCTACCTTTTCCCTGAATCTTCCCCACATTGTAACTGTAGTCGCCTACCCTGTCACAACCGATTTATTCACCAGAATTGATTTTAATTGCTTCATGAGTCAGAGAAAACGGTTCCATGCTTCTTGGTGTACTGTCAACAGTTCCTGCTTAATTTAGGGTTAATTTCCATGGCCGATTCTTCTGTTCTCTTAAAAATAATTTTTAAACTCTCTTAAAATTCTCATTTCACAATTTTCTTTAAAATAATTTTTAAATTTCTTTAGAATTTTCTAGAAGTGACAGAAAATTTTATTTTATGTTGTTAAAGTGAGCTTATTGGTTCTCTAAACCACAGCTCATGAAAAAGGCTAGAATTGTGTTTGCTTTTTGGAGTTGTCTTAGCCCCTATCAATAAGCTACCTCTTGTCTCTTCCTTGTGTACATAGTCAAAATGATATATTGTGTTTCCATGTAAAAATAAATCTTGCCAACTCCCCCCAAGTACACTTATGTAACTGACTTGGAAAGGCTCTGAGAACACTAACAGATAGAGAGGTGACTTCTTAAAACACAGTAATCTCATGAAGCACATTATACTCCATAAACTATCGTTATGTAGATGAAACCCCAAATCCACCTGCTAAATACTTTTGCCCAGTAAATAGACTTACCACTTTCCAGCTTCCAGGCAATTTCTCAACCCAGTCTCTACTGCAATAACTTCTGCTAAAGACGTAGGATGAAGAGATAATGATGATAGTTAAACAATTTGAGCCACATACTAAGTGCCAACAGATTTATATGATTGACTTAATACTCACAACAATCATAGGAACAAAAATGGTCCACTTCTTCAATTCGGGGACTTAGTACACTCAATTAGGAACCTTCTTTTAGGGAAAGAAGTTCTGGTAAAATATACCAAATTCGACCAAGTTGATTTGGATAATCTACCCGGGTATTTCACAGATAATGTTAAATAGGATTCCTTTGGTTGTCAGGGGCAAACAACAAATTTGAATGAGTAAGTAAGAAAACAAAAGGGGAGGATAGTAACTCTTGTAAGTAGAAAATCCAAGAGAGGCACTGACTTTAAGCATGACTAAATCTGGATGTCAAGAAACCTCCAGTATCTGGCTGACCCTTTCCCCCCTCCTCCTTCACTACCTTCATCTCTTGGCCCTACTTGTTTCTGACAGGGCTACCTTAGGAGTCCTCACAATGAAGACTCCTTCTGAGCACCCCAAGAAAATGGCTGAAGGAAGTTCCAGACTCACATCCACTCTGAAAGAGGTCACTCTTTTCTCCTGGTTTCCATGTAGCAAAATCAGGGGAAAATTCTGACTGGTTCTGCTTGACTCATATGCCCAATTTTAAATTGTATCTTTAAAGCTAGGGGAATATCTGGCTTGTCTTGTTATAGCCTACTCCTATGGCTGGAGGTGACATGTCCGTTATACAGTAGGAGAGATGAGAAAACTTCCTGAGAAGGGATAAAATCTATAGCTACCTATAATCCACACAGGCGTTTACTCCTCTGTGTTTGAAACAAAATAGAACTCAAGTTAATTCAGGCTTTCTCTAATAACCAGCTTCCTTAATTATCTAAACTAATGAAGGTAGTAGCAGTGTGTTTATGTCCATAAAAATGTGCTTCAAGAAAAATTTATCTAGTACCCATGCAATGTGAAGACTTAAGCTGGAATGGATCAGTGATGGGGAGACATGGCGGAGGCCCAGTTTTATTGAGAAGAAGCACTTTAAAAAAGAAAAATCAACCAATCAGGATATTTTCCCCTAGTTCCTACCACGTGACCCACGCTGTGCTTTGTGCATTGGAAGAGAAAAAATAACAAACATCCAGGCTATCAGATGATAGAAATAATATATAATAACACACAGCTGGAGGGTAAGCTGAGAAATAAAATTGGTTCTTGTCCAACGGAACAGTCTATAAGAAAGTGATGAGACAGTGAGTTAGGCTGTGTCTGAATAAAGGAAGCCTGCAGCTTAGGCGCCCTTATTGCCGTCCGACGCTCCTGGATTTTGTAATATCCTGAAAACCCCCCACGGTAGCAGAGGCAGGCTGCAGGATTTGGCTTAACTGGGACTGGCATAAGGAATCTCTAAAATGCTGTGCTTGTCTCCTGTATGCTTGTTGCCCTTCTACCAGACTTGAGACAGATGTTTACGCGCTCATGTGATTGTTCAAGCTATCAGGACTTCTTCGCAGCCTCCATGTTCTTGTGGTTTTCTCCTATTTCACATCTGGGAGAAAGATGCTGTGCAAGGGGAGGCCAGGCCCCCTCTATGGCATCCCATCACCCTCCCAGTCACCACACAAACAGAAATGAATGGAAATGATAGATGTGAAAATCTAAAACATCTCCTGTGGGAGCCTTTAAGCCATTCTGTCACACACAAAAAGGCCCGTGTAGGCAAGAGGAGCCACCATTCTTTGGGGCATCATTATTTGGAGACTTGTCGAGGCCTTTAGGGTTCTGCAATTTTGATTCACTGCAGTCACGGATTCATCTGTTATTTGGTGAGTGTGTGTGTGTGTGTGTGTGTGTGTGTGTGTTGCTCTCTCTATCAAACAATTTGGGAGAGTTACCCACTGATCATCAGATACCACTATACTCTAGTTACTTCTAAAATCAGAACCATGGTTTTAAAAGTCTTACCCAAAATAGTTCATTCAACCAACCTAAAGATGTCCTTATACTCAGTGGGTTATATTTCATTAAAGATATTCATTATAAATTCATATTTCTTTTAATAAATTTAAAAAGTATCATTAAACAACTATCTCTAATTTCCTATCCCCCATGTGGAGTCCCTCATCTCCAATCAAATGGTCCTTCTTTTCTTCTTCAAAAATCAGTTTTGAGCACCCCTCCATAAGAAACCTTCCCTTATTTAACCTGCCCTACCTTAATCAATAGATTACTTCAACCTATATAAAAATCTACAAGAATTGGTAGTCAATCAATCCACAAATAGTTATTGGGCATTTATTAGATGCTTAGTACTGCAAAAGTATGTGGGGAAATAGAGAAAAAGTATAAAACATGGTCTCTTCCCCCAAGAAACTTACAGTCTAACTAAAGAGATAAGATTTACCCATAAAAATATTTTAAAAAGAGATAATGTATGATAAACCCAATCAACTGCATGATTCAGGTGTAAGTAAAGATTTTGCCAAATCACAACTGGGACAGATTGCAATTGGGGCAGGCTGCAACTGGGGCAGGGGAGGCGAGAAAAAGTGGAGGTGAAGAGAAGGAACAAGGTGTGCAAAAGCACTTTGTGCTGCATTGTCAGAGTGGAAAGAGCAGAAGCCTCCACTTTAAAATCCTTTTGAAACGATGAGGCACATAAATAGATAAATCGGCGAACAAATAATACCCATACATATTTGCAGAAGAGCAGATGCAGATTTCCCAGACGCAGAGGGTGCTGGCATCTGCTGGGCTTTGTGGAGTTTCCCAGGTAAGGTGGGAACATCATGCTGCAACCAGGAAGCATTCTAGGCAAGCAGGTCTGGAAAACTGCCTAACAGGATCTTAGAAGAAAGATGCCTGAATCTCCAAGGATCCAGTAGCTCCGGTAAGCTTTACCTTGCTTTGTGTTCTTTATCATCAAAAATCCCCCCCTAAATTGCATAAAATTCCAATTCCCAGAACCTGACTCTCCCCTGCTGTGGCGAGAGACTTGTAATGAATTATTTTGCCACAGAGATAGGCCTTGACCTGGGCTTTGAATAGAAGGCCCCCCTGCTGAGCAAAGAAAGAAATTGTATTCCAAGTGGGAAAGTTTTGTCTCTGGGATGACTTAAACGCAGACTTTCCCAGAAACAGAGGTAGACTAGATAGCCATGAAAGATCCCTTTCTGCCCTATGATTTCATAATTTTGAAGTATCAGCTACTCATACTGTGTAACTATCAGATACTTACACTTAACACAGATCACATTGCAGCTACAATCTCAAAATCATAGATCCCACATTTGGAGGACATGAGTGTGACCAATTGTTAAGCACAGCCCCGAGCATATATCAGAAGTCCTGCATAAACTTCAGAATTAAAAAGTCAATTTCTAGTCTCAGAAATACATGTCATTCAAATAGAGGCTCTGAACTGCCATTTCCCTCCTTGTGTCTGCGCAGACTTAAGCTAGATGATCCATGTTTTAGATATTGTTTTATATGAGGCCAGTAATATATCTTCCTTCAAATGTTCTGGCTTAGGCCTATATTATAAACTAAAGAACTCAGTTTGTGCCAACCAGATGTGCTATGGAAAGCTGCCTGGTATAACAGACAGGTCTTGGAGGCTGGAGTTGAAAGACCTGTCAGTCCCAGATCCACCACCTTCTTGAAAGTCACCTGACAAATGTTCACTGTAATGTGCCTCCTTGAGGATTTCTGTGAGGAGTAACTAGATTAATCCGTCAGACCGACAGTATTCTATGTTGGGAGTCTGTTGGGATTGATTGCTGTAGTGGTTGTTAAATGTTAAATATTTTGAATTTCATCCTGCGTGGAGCGCAACAGAGATGCCAGTTCAGAGTTCTGCCTACCACGGGCAAAACCTGCTCTGAGCAATCACAACCCCAAGCCAGAGCTGATTGTTGTCTACAGTTTAGGGGCCCTGTTTTTCTGGATGTAAACATCTCCGGGGTCATGATGGTTTTGAGTTCTTTGGGGGTAGGCACAAGGGCTAATGCCTTAATGAGAAGCAAAGTTGCTAGGCTAGACCCAAAGGCTCTCAATCTTGGCTGCCCATAGAATCACCTGGGGAGCTTTTAAAAAAATATTTGTGCTTGGACCCCACCCTAGATGAATTAAATCAGAATTTCTATGTGTGGAGTCATGGTGAATCTTTCCCAAGTGATGTCACTATGCATTCGGAGTTCAGAACCATTGTAATTAGACTTCCATTCTCACTCAGCATATGAGGCAAAGAGTACCTTACCCTGCTGTCCCTCCATCTGCAGGCACTGCAGCAAGTGTCTACTTCCTAAGTGAAACGTTCCCTTATAAAGGCCCTACTTTATATATACTATCCATAAATCCAAGTGAGAGGGCTGACTGCTTTGTGCCCTGTGTGTTATAAGGCTCAGTCTGGTCTTTCAAACGTGCTTCTGTTTGTGGGAAGAAGAGTCTACAGGGCCAAAGGGATAGTCCCCCCCACACACACTCTCAACTATGCTTTGGGTTCTCAGGGCCCTGGAGTTCCCTTTTCCACCAGCCTGAGTCCATTTCCAGGATCTGTGTAAGGCTTCTTTCCTAGGTCTGTCCTCCTAAGTACAAACTGGGCACCCCTCTAGGCAGAGGAGTGGCGGGGGGGGGGGCAGTTGGTGGGAGTGTCAATGGAACTTTGACACATGGGTTTGGGAGGCCACACACACTGCAGGATTGAGTCAGAATATGAAGAGAGAAGGGTGGACCTGGGACCAAGGACAGTGGGCTGAGCAGTGAAAGGCCAGCTCTCACTGACCATTGTGTTCCAGAATGGAACTCCAAGAAGTCAGAGAACCCTAAATTTGAATACAACATCTAAATTATCAATAAAAATATCGTGGAGCCATGATAGAACATATTTTATGTTCTATTTAGGAGTTTTTAAGCTTGAATAATAACTTTTAAGTATTTAAGCATGTGGCATGTGGGCCTCCATTTGTATGCTTACATTGGGCCCCACAAATGTTAGAGGCAAACCCAAAGGACACATCTTTGCCTTGCTTCCTTCCAGGATGTTTTCTTATTTGAAATCAGCAGCCATGGATGCTTTCCAAGGCTGTTTAAATGCAATGAGAATGTGGTCCATCAAAAATGCTGTCTGGTTTTATTGCACACAAGAGGTTGTTAACTCTGGCAATCTCACCAGATCGGGCTATGTTCTCATTGTCTCTTCAGCCTCCCCAGCCAAATCCTAATGGGGGAATGAGTCTGTGCCTCTGAGATTTGAGGGAGGGGCTGTGGAAAATGCAATCATTTTCATTTCTTCTGCTCCTTTGACTTCATTTTCAATTCACTTCATTTAGGGCTTGTTTTTTGTTTGTTTGTTTGTTGGTTTGGTTTGGTTTGGTTTGCTTTTTTGGCAGCAGGAAAGAGAAAGAATGGTCTTTTCCTCTTATGAAACCTGGAGCAGGATAACTGCTCTGGTCCCACAGGAACACTGTAAGGAGGCTCTCAGAGGACAAGGACTGGTTTATAGCCTACATATGACAATGTGTAAGAACTCATCATCATCCCCTTCCCCCCCATTTGTCAATCTGGCAGGACTTACTAGGGTTATAAAAGGGAAGAGTGGCTATGTCTTAAGAGAAGCTACAATAGGGAAGTGGTGGGAGTTGGGCAGAGTAAGCCAAAGGCAGAATTCAATTCACGTTTAATAGATCTAGCACCGGTGTATGTGAACTGCTTCCTGAACTGGCCTATATCAGTCAAGGAAGAAACTTAAAACAAACCAAGAGTTATTCTCAGGCAGTCACTTCTGCCAATGAATTAACCAGGAACCCCCAGGGGTAGGAAATTCCAGAATCCAGGCAAGTTTTATGGAGACCCTATCTCCATAGCTGCCAAAGCAGCTCATGGACACCGCACACCACGGGGGTGGCTTGGCCCTGAGACGAAACGAAAGTCCCTGAGCTCAAGCCTCTGGGGAACAAGGCATAGGCCCCAGGACAGCCAGGGGATGGGGACGGGGGGAGTGGGGGCTCTCCAGGACTACAGTGGCCCTGAAATGTGACGGTTGCTGGTATTTCGGTGAGAACAGGCGGGCAGGAAGGAGGCTGATACCAGAAGTAGCCCTCTCACAGATGATAGCATAAAAGAGCCTGTTGACTCGTTGATGAGTTTTATGAAATGAAAGGCTCCAGTTTCATCTGCTTAGGGAAGAATGGCTGTTTTCCCCACTGCGCAGTCAGTGCTGTGGCTCTAGAACGTGCAGTGCTGACCAGATGCCTCTCTCAGGAAGGCGGGATTCCAGATTCAGGTTGGGTCATCTCCCCTGGTGCCATGATAGGTGGAGGCTGGCGGCCCATCGGTATGTCTGTATTGATGCAAATAAGTAAAGAGCTGAGTAGCAGAGGAGTTACCAGTCAGTTAGTCTCGCCTCAGGCTCTATGTGTGTAACCCTACTGAAGGTCACCAACACCGGCTTCTTCCCAGCGCCACTGGAACGGCGGGGGTGGGATGGACTGTCAGCTCAGTCAGACAGAATAAACTGCTTAGAGCTAGAAATGGATAGTTAGAATTGCACAAGCAGCCCAGATCTCATTCACTGGCAATAGGGAATTTTTATCAGTTTTTTGTCTCATCTAGTTTAGGGATCTACCAGAAATTCCTGGAGGTGGACCAGAGGCATCTTCGCTTTCCCTTTCCAGAACTGACTTCATACCTTACTAACACGGAACGTGGGTTTGTTATTGGTGGAAATGTATGTAAATGGACCAACTCTCAACAGATTAAGTTGATAGAGCATCTGTCCGATGAGCCTGGGATGGGAAAGGAAGAACAGGGTGGGAGGGACTGTGCGGCTCTTCTGCCTGGACCCAGGGAAAAGGGTAAGCATTCTGGACACTGGAGACATGCTGCTTTTCTAAACATCGGATGGCAAGTGCAAATACCATCTAACCCCTGAATCCAGTTTCTGGAAGCAACTAGAGCATCCATCATCATTTAAAATACACAGAAACCCAAACCAACAAACAAGAATTAATCCCTTACTTCTTGTGGGCATTGTGCTCCGCAAGAGATAAAATAAGCCTCTCAAGCAACAACTGACTGACGGGAATGGGAAGACAACCATACGGCGTCTCAGGGATGCCTGGGACATGACCTGAGGAAGGAGTCTGAGACAGAGCTCTCCCACGGCTTCACCCTGCCCTCAGTCTCAGTTGGCCTGAGAAGTCGTTCCATGCCCTTGGGCAAGTTCTATGTAACACTATCGTCTGCAACATGTTCATGGGGGATAGTCAACTTGGCAACTAATTATCGCTAATCTATAAAGGCCACCAAAATGTCACAAGAATCAATGTGCATTGATCCCATTCTCAGTGTCTTTGAGGAAAAAGGAAAACATTCCCCACTATGACAAACCTATTACAGTTGACTACCTTTGGGAAATGGCAGGATGGTCATCAACTGAAAGTCATGATCATGTTTGAATTCTGACAATGAAAAGTGTTCAGCACAGAGCTCTTTAGAGGCATGTTTTATTTTGTCATATAATTTTAAACACTATATTATGTCATCAACAAATTGAGGCTTAGAAACAGCGGAGAAAAAAGGAGTTAAAAAAATCACTGAAGATTGGGAAAAGTGTTGTCAATATTTTTCAGCAAATGTTCTTATTGGACACTGAAAGGGAACTAATTGGTAAGAACCTGGTTTGTATATGGTATTTAATACAAGATTCATTTCTCTGCATCCCCAATGAGATGAATATTGGGCTATTTTTTTCAAATATTATTTTGGAAGAATATTAAATCAGGCACTGACTCAAGTTGGTCCTAGTCAGTACTGCTGGTGTTCTTTCCAAACAACAAAAAAAAATTTTTCCGGAATAAATAACTGAAGATCTACTGAAATTGTTCATGGGCCAAATATAGCAGAACCACTGTCCTAAAGACAGTAAAATAGATATTTCCCCTGGAAAGTACCTACTGATAAAAAACAATAGACTGAAGCCTAATATATTCCAGTTTTCCTGGTGGTCTTAATTACTAAATTAGTTTGATTACATGGTTAATCAAATTGACTGGATTCGTTTAAATGGCTGGAGGGAAAAGCACATTGATCCTTTTTTTTGAGCGGTAGTTTGTGTCAAATAAACATGGTCTTTCTAAAGTTTCTCTAGGGAATGAGATTTCTTATCGTTCTTTGACAAATTTTTCCAATGATTAAATGCTTTAAAACTCAAACATAATTTTGCATATCTAATCTAAACTTTCTTGATGTAAACCTATTTTCTTTTTACTCAATCACTTTCAAAACATAAGTGTCCTCGCATCTTCATTTCCCACCCTGAAAAAGTATCCATCTCATTCAGAATAAAATTCCAACTCCTCAGTGTTGCCTAAAAGACCCATCCATAATCTCTCTACTCACCTCTTCACCTCTCTGATATCTCCTCCAACTCTGCCCCTGCTTACTCTGTTTCAGGTACATGACACCCGATAGCTATAAAAAACACTAGCCATGTACCTGCCCCGGGGACTTTGCACTTGCTATTCATTCCTCCTAGAGCCATTGTTCATAGGTATCTACCTAATATGTTTTCTCATATCATTCAGGTTTCTGCTGAATATTGCCTGACCAAAGAGTCCTTCCCTGATATCTCTATATTTAAAAAGCTACTCTACAATTGTTCAGTTCCATAAGTTTCTCCATTTACCATTCTTTCCCACTCTAAACATTCTTTTTCTTTTGAGAGAGAGAGAATGAGAGCGTATGGGTGTGAGCACGAGCAAGCCTGGGGCAGAGCAGAGGGAGAAGGAGAAAGAGAGAATCTTAAGCAGGCTCCACACCCAGCATGCAGCTGGATGTGGGGCTCAGTCTCACAATCCCAAAATCATGACTTGAGCCAAAATCAAGAGTCAGATGCTTAACTGACTAAGCCACCCAGGCACCCCATAGCATTCTTTTCTTCAAATATTTATACATCTATTGTATGTCTCCAGGTATAAGGTTTATGAGATCAGGGACTTTATTTTTGTTTATGGGTATATCCCCTACACCAATTATAACTCTTGTATAAGCATTATTGAACATCTCTATGTGACAGATGCTGAGACATACCAAAATCAAAGGTATACCAGAAAAATGTATTGAACCAGACATTTCCAGTGAGAAGGGTCGGATGTCAAGGGGTCATAAACTTTGTGAGCCTTTCTCTCTTTTCCATTCCCCAGCAAAGCGAAGATGAAAAGTATAAACTTTTTTCTTCCTTAGTCTTTTCAATTTTTTAAAAATGTAAGTGTCCTGTTTTGATTGCTCTTGCAATTCTTAATGGTCTCTTTATCTTCAGCTTAATTTTTTCTCGTTTATAAAATATTTTTTAACAGGATGACTTTTCTCTTACACAAAAGGTAAACTTTATGGTTGCAAAAGGGCATGACACATTTGTTTTTGACTCTTGCATATAACCTGAAGTCCTAGTTTCTAGCAAGATTAATTGTAGACAAACTCCAGCAATTTTAGAGGCTCAAACTGGTCTAGGCTCAGGAAAAACACCAGGAGTCAAGATACGTACGCGATGCTTATCTGTGCCCTTACAGAGAATGCCCACGATGAAGGTAAGCCCCACCCAGATGGCGGCATGCTGCTCTTACTCCTCCCCGCGGGGGCCCCCTGCTACCTCACAGAGTGCCAGGTCATGGTGGACCCATTAGTGAGCAAGTGGTTCTGTGACGGCTTCGGTGTGCTCGGTCAGTGCTTCCACCTTCACACGGACGTTCTTGGATGTTTTACTTTGTTATAATCATGCATTGTCTTCACCCACTCCCCCAAATTATGGTGCTCTCTCTCTAGATAGAAGTGAAAATGATATCTTCTCAAGCAGTGCTTCGCTTGTGAGCACCCCACCCCTTACTTCCCAGGATTTCTATTTCTCTTCCCACCCAAATAAATACCTCCTACAGACTCTGGAACAGATAATGAAGCCAATTCCTTTCGATGAGCCACACAAACAGTTTGGGTTTAGCTTGAGACTTTGGCCAAGGTTTAGGACAGTTCCTATGTTGTCCAACATGTTTAGCCATCCCAACGGGGAACTTTATTCTATAGCTTCCTACACAGCAAGGAGAGAGAGAGAGAGAAGTGGTGGCAGGTTATGGGAGATAGGAGAAAGGCCTTTCTCTTACCTCTGGGGATTGTCGATGGCTGATATGCAAGATTACACCGGAACAAAGATTGCATCGCCAGCTTGTGTAGTTCATGCTCTACTTGTACCACATTATTATAGACGAGTTCTATTGTCTTGGCGGACAATAGAGGGTTTTATTGCAACATTATGTACAGAATGCCTGTATGGTCTCTTTCTTCTCTCCTCCACATGCAGGAAGATATTGAGTATCAGATTTCTGAAGGAGCCATGTCAAAAGGAGGAGGTATAAACATTTCCTTTTTTTCCCCTTCTCCCCCCCCGTCAGCTTTCAAAGCCCAGTATTCTGTTGTTTGTGAGAGGAGACTAAGGCGGAACCCATTAGAGTGAGGCCTTCTCGGGCAACACTGTACAAACAAAAGTGAGTTATAAAATAAGATCCCGAAAGAATGATTTCCAGGCCAAACACCTGGAAGGTAAGTCTTAAAGCGATTTAAGGGGAAAATGTGTTAAGCATAAATACTCAGAAAATTCTGCTTTTAGGTAAAATTTCTTATCTTTCTTTCCCCTCCCTGTTCCTGCCTCATCCTATACGTGCAAAACCATAAGTTCTATGTTCTCAGGTAGACACACAAATGCACGACCAACGTACATCCACAGTAATTGTTTCAATTAAGTCATGGCTTACTGGTTTCTTCTGTTGGGAGGAATAATCGGGGATATGGTCAAAACTTGTATTCAATTGATCTGCATGTTCTTTCAGATGTTTTGATTTTCTCTTCCCATTGATGAGTCGGGGATGATCCTTAAGTAGACAGTCTTGGGCCGGCAGCTTGTAGATTGGAACACACTCAACACAAAATGAAGTATTAGCATATCTTTTTCTTTTTTTAATTTGAATAAGAGACAAAAATTACTCCAAATAATCCATGACAACAATCTAATGCCATTCTCCTAAATTTTCTAAATTATCCATGCCAGTTTCAGCAATTAAGGACAGTTCCTTGTTAGATGAGAAACCCTAGTCCTCCACATACGCTCAACCTTAATTATTCCCAATTAGGTTGTTTCATCAAAAGTTGGGTCTGGTCAAATTATTTGACTGTTAAGTAATTACCACCGAAAGCTATTCTGACCTGTCTCCTGCCAAAGGAAATTGGTGTAAGAAAATACTGTTTTTGTGTCACCTTGTACACTTAAACTTTCTGGGCCACAGTTTCAAAACAGAAATGCTTCATTATTCTCAGAAGGATGGATGAGAGTCGAACAGGTAATGTCCCTAAGGTCCCTTGCACTTGGAGAGTATGGGGAAGTGGAGGATTGGATAAAGAAGTCTATTGGGCTGAAGAGGATAATAATCATTGCCTCTCATTTGACGTATGTCTTCTTAATCACCGAATGAGTCCATTTCGTAAGTAGATCACAGGCACGATTTCTACAAAATAACTTGCTACACATCTTTTGAGGGTTTCCCAGCAGCACAACTGATTTTATTGCTTCACTGATGAACACAAACTCAGTTCTCAGGGGAAATAAAATAACACTCCCATGGTACATATCTTCTCTTCTTTTCATTCATACTGCTACCACCACCATGCCAATCTTATCACACCACACCTTGAGTGTTGCCATAGTTTCCCAACCAACTTTCCTCCCTCCTGTGGTTCATCCTGAAGATTGCACTTAATCATTTTCTTAAAGCACAACAAAATCACCAAGATCCTACTTGAAATATTTGACTGCCTCCTCACTGCTGATGGGATTAAGACCAAACCCTTCAGCCTAAAAACCTGGCTCCCAACTGTTCTTCCAGTCTCAAGCCCTACTCCTCCTCAAGGGTAAGCTCTAAATGCAACTCATTGTGGATTATTTCCTGATCATAGAAGGCCCTTCTCACCTCCATGTTTCTGCCTCAGCCGCACCTTCTCTGCCCAGCACTGTCCTCCAAACTATTTCAAAAGGAAGTCTACCTTCAGCTCTCTAAATGTTATTCCCACTACAGCCAGAATCCCTTCCATTTCAGATTCCTGGAGTTCATGGCCTGCATCACAGATACGGTGTGTCATCACTGCCTGGAATATTATATGTATGGGTGCAAGTCTTAGCCCTCCCTGGAGAATACAACCCAAATACCTTGCATGGCATATTACCTGGCACAATGCCTTCTCGGAGAAGGAAAATAGTGCTGCCTACATATCTGCTTAGTAAATGAATTAATAAAATCAATAAAAACAAAAACAGAGCTATAAGGGAAAAAGGAAAGAAACAAAGCAAGGACCATGATTTTCTAAAAAAATGGAAAATCATTTTATCTGTCAGTAAGATGACCATGATAGAATGTGAACAAAACATGCTACAAGCCATGTCTTATGAAAATTCCAAGTGGAAGATGATAACTTTGTACCAGAACTGAATGCACATGTGTCTAGCCTGCATCAGGACTAAATACGTTCAACCTAACACCATGTTTTTGTCAAGGCAAACGAATCTTTACCATTGGCGGATGCTCTGGTATGTCCGAAATAGACTGCTCATTTGCACCCTTAAATATCTCGTAGTTAACTCTCTTCGAGGCAAGCATCCTAGGAACTTGATTAGAAAGGAAAGACTTCTGAGGAATGCATGAATCACTCTGCTTCTAGACTTTCCAGACTGCTCTTCTAATCTACAGACTCTGGACTTGAACGGCAGCCTCCAGCTGGGTCTCCCACTTCCAGCGCAGTCAGCTCTGCTCGCTGCAGACTGGCCAGCCCCCAGAGCCCAAAAAGGCCTGAGCCAGCTCCTTTACTTTACTTCTCCTGTTGCTACTGTTTCTCTGGACTAGAGATGTGGTGCAATTCAGTGGCATTTGTATACTGACAGACTCTTTTAGTCTGTCTGAAGTCTGTAGTCAAGGGGAGATCCTTGTCAGCAACCAAGGACCTCTCCCTTCAGTCCTGAATGGGTTTTTCCAATTGCAATGCAGTTTTACAGATCTTACTATCCTTAGAGTTTACTTGTGCCACTAACCGTGTTAAGTGTAGAGACAGAATTTACCACCTGCTAGAGTCTCTAATTATTTAATATAAAGCCATCCATTTTATCTTTACAATTCAAACATCTGGACGTAAGCCAAGGCAAGTGTATACTTGGGCTCAGTGTTTGATAATGAAATTCAAATGTGTACAATAAAACATGAAAACTATACTCCTCCCCAAAAATGTCTTGTAGTTAAAGCATCAGTGAACCCATGATCAATTCAAAACGATGGTTCCATTCACGAGATAGTGCATGTATGGGTAATAAATTCCATTAAAGCTGTGCAGAAATTCAGAGCTGAAAGTCTGAAAGCATTTGCAAAGATAATGTTTATGCCAGTCCTTAAATACTCTGGCAAGGCAAACCCTAGAAGATAATAAATCAATGATAGAAAGGTGGAAAAGAGACAATATCACTACCATCAGAAGGCTTTTGAATGATCTAATGAAATACCTTACCCTATATTTTTAAATTTTTCTATGAAAAACAATCCACCAGAATATATTGATATACGGCTTAATTTTTCACACAATAAAAAGTAACTACCATACAATTAGATTGACAATTGTATGCCAATTTAATTAAGAAATCAACTTAAATATGTCATGCATACATTATTCTTTTATATCAAAAGTCCTGGTATTGCACTGATCTCAAATATCCCCTGTCTTCCAAGCATGACATAATAGACACTCTGGCTGTCTGTGTGTGCTTTCCCATAAATGTCATTTTCAGAAACCTAAACCATACCTTCATAGATCAAGGAATGAAAAGTATATGAAACCAAAAGGCTGTTTTCGATCTTGTGTTTCAGATCATTCACGCTGAGGAGTCCTGTTGATCACCTGGTGTCTGTTGGCTTCGCTGACTTCGATGGCATAGGTAGAAGAGTAAAGAGGCTGAGTGGTGTGGTTTGAAGGGTGGCTGCCAGAAATCCCAACAAGAAAGTTTTCCCTCTTTCGAGTCTTTACTCCTTTTAAAATTGCAAATGAGCCTTCAGAAAACAGACTTTTAATGCACATATCAATCATTTGTATATTGGTGATAGTGGATGAGCCGGGAGGGCCTGCCCTTGGAAGGAGACAGGCAAGAGCAACAACGAGAAGAAAAAATTGGTGTAACTTCTGTAGAAGTGGTGACTCGAGTTCTTAAAACCCTCTTGCGATAAAACCATTGTCATATGAAAGAAAACATAGTCATATGCAAGAAATTAAATTATAGAAGGACACTGAAGAAAGATGTTTTTAAGCACTGAAAATATTATCGTGAGGAAGCCCATGTATCTTATTATTCAAATGGGGACCCCAAAAGAGCTGCCATTTTTATCAGGAGAACAGACAGACAGGGAGACTAGAATGTATGGTTATCCTACTTAAACACCCATTTTTAGCCATGAAAAATGTTTGCTATCTTTCTAGTATATTGGATAATTAATTTTCATCTTTCATTGTCCTTCAGAGTTGAGGGATCGATTCCATAGCTACAACTGTTCACAAATGCGATTTGTTTTAGAATTCCTGATCTAGTTTGCCATAATGTATCCACTGCTTAGTTAACTCAAGAAACTTTTCACTGACAGCGGACCTTGCTTGGGGTGACGAGTGGCAGGTGCATAAGCCTCCAAAGGTAGATGCTTCCCCAACAGGAAGTCAGTTCCCTCACACAGGAGAGAGATGGCTCCTGGAAGACTTTGAGACAAGAAGGGTCTCGGAAGGAGGCTGAACACTTGCAGGAGGGAAAAAAACCTTTATAAGAAGTGAAGGAAAATGCTGAGTAAGAAAGAATGAGAAGGAGAGCTCCTAAAATCTCTGTGACAAAAAGAGTGGCTGGCTTATGTCTTTTACAAAGGTATGCTACAGTTTTATTTCCATGTTTCCATAAGCTGCATCGGACCGATTCCCATGATGCCAAGCTATGGCTAGTTTTCTCCTTCATCTGGTTGAAAAGTCAAGACTTTGCAATTTTATCAGCCCTAAGGAGAGGCCTTCAGGGCCCAAGGACAGGATCTGTCGCCGGTAATAGATTCTGAAGCACATGGAGTTGTTGTGTGACCTGTTTTGATTGTGTGTTCTCTGTGTAGGAAATAGAGAGTATCACTCAGGAAGTTCTAAGGTTTAACCTCGTGAGCTAATTCAAGAACAACAACAAAAGCGGTGCTGAGAATGGTGCACGGATTTTAATATAAAGACCTGCCAACGCTTTCGATTCTACGCTATGCTTTTTGTGAAAAAAGCAGACGGGGCCTTTTAGTGCGATCACGTGCACATACCAGGCCCTGATTTTCCTAAATTGCACGGACTAAATGGAATTCCTTTACCAAAGCACAGCCCCGTTTCCCCCCTACGGGGCATACTATTTAAATTCTCCAATGAAACTTGATTCTGTACAGTTCAAGGTTGAGCCAAAGCTGTAACAAAATCCACCTTTAAACACTTCCCCTTATTTATCAGGAGGCCTTAAATTATTTGATTCTGTATATTCTATTTTAATAGACCAAAATGTATACAGCCAGGGAACTTAATCCCCCAGCCTTTTCACCTAGTTATTCTCTGTTTATCACTTCACTCTGATGAGAAACATATTTGTTACAAAGCTATTGGCTGAGTACCACCTGAAATGGCTTGCTTTGCTGATAGTTTCGAACATAGACAAAAGCTAACGGCGACTTTTTTTCACATTTTACTTTTCCAACTGTTCCACTGCTGTCAAAGAATGTCAGCTTTCGTCAAGACTTCTAGATGGGTTTTTCAAAAACTCTGAGTAAACTTAATTTTGAAATCTTTAAAATGCCAGCAGTGAGGGTTGCCTTGCACCCAGCCTCGAGTAGAGCAGCCCAGGTTGTCATGGTGAAATGGGTCAGCGCTGTTTGCCAGGCAGCCCGTGGAACTGCGAGCAGGCTGCTGGCGTCGTGGTAGCAACGCAGGCCAAAGCCGTCCCCGATCTATAGCTGAATCTAGGTCACCGGGATTCTTTGATGCTGCAGCTGGCCGTGCAGGACTTCCATCTCCAGCAGGGTTCACAAAGCTCTCATGCACGCTGGGCATCCCCTGGAGCTGTAAACATTGCCATTTCGCTCGATCCCCTCCTTCTGTTGGCCATGTGTGATTCCTTGGATTAATTGAGGATTCCCAGCCATGTGAGCTGGAAAACATTCTGTGTGTGTGTGTGTGTGTGTGTGTGTAAGAACGACACCAAGAGACAGAGATCTTGCTCTGGAGCCTACATGCTGAAATTGCTATTTAAACACATATTTCTACAGAGTGAGTTAAATATTAATATCACATTCCTCTGTTAATGTAAACACCAGCAGCAAGATTTGGCAGCTCATAAAACGAGGAAGAACTTAGGCTTTTCTCCATGTGCAACATGTGCGCTTTTTTTTTTTTTTTTTTTTTTTTTTTGTCTGAGTACCATTTAAGTTAACACTATATCTCCAGTGTGTCTAAAATGGCAGGAATGCAGTGAGACTGGCAGGGGGATGAGCGAGAGGCTTGAGCATGTGGGCACACTTGATCCTTTGACGGGGCTCCTGCTGCCGGGAATGCTCTCCATTGTCCTTTGTCCTTCCTTGTTGGAGCTGGACGCTATACATTTGTGCCCATTGATTTGACATTACTTTTTAAGTATACATTACCTCTTCCATTCTATTTAAAAACAGCGATCTGCATTTTTCACATGGACAAGCAATCTTCTTTAGCAATTTATATTTTTGTGATTACTTTTTTCTATCGTTGGTTTTCCCATGTCTCACACATTTTTCATTTTGAAGAGCAAGCTTTTTTTTAAATTGTTCATCCAAATATCAGTTAGGATTTCCCAGTTTTCTGGCTAAATGCCAAACGCACACACCTACACACACACACACACGCACACGCACACGCACACACACACACACTGCTAGTATGTCACTTGTTGCTCCCTGATCTGCACTATATAAAAATTTTAAAGTTTCTTTTCTCAATTTAGCTAAAGAGAAAAAATAAAAAAAATCTTTCTATCTCTACAATAATTAGCATATGAGGTAGGAAGATTTATATTTATCTACCTCTTTCTTCAAAAAAAATTTGTTGAAATAAATAAATAAATAAATATCTGAAAGCAATATGACATAGACCACCAGATACCAAGCCACTGAAAAAGAGAGGCAGAAGGCAATACTTGATGGGATGTGGGCCATGTGTAAGGATTAACCTTGAAAAGGAAAAATAGCCCTCTGAAAACAGAGGGAAGAAAGCAAGAACGGTTACCATTATGCACTGAATTGTGTCCCTCCCCAAATTTGAATGTTGAAGCCCTAAACCCTGGGACCTCAGAATGTGACTGCATTTGGAAACAGGACCTCTCAAGAGGCAATTAGGGGTAAGGGAGGTCAAATGGGTGGGGCCCTGGTCCAACATGACCAGTGTCCTTATGAGAAGAGCAGAAATAGCAGGTGCCCAGAGGAAAGTCCATGTGAGGACACAGGGAGAAGACACCATCTGCAAGCCAAAGAGAGAGGCCTCAGGAGAAATGAAACCTGCAGACATCTGGATCTTGGGCTTCTAGCCTCTAGAGCCATGAGAAAATAAATTTCTGCTGTTTACGCCGCTTAGTCTGTGGTATTTGGTTATGGCAGCCTTCGTAAACTAATACAGTTACAAACACAAATGCATTTGGAAGGTGATGTTCAGGAATTTGAGCAAGTTTTTGCCTTTGCTAAGTACCTAAGACCATTAGTAATGAAGACTGCTACCATTTTAATCAGTGTGAGTTATGTGCCAGGAAGCCTGCCACATCCTCTACGCACCATCTCACTGAATCTTCACTGTACCAGCAGGAGATGAGCACTATCATTGCCCCGTCTCACAATAGGGAATTGTGTGTGCGTGTGCACGTGTACGTATACACGTGCACACATATGCACGAGCTCAGGGAGTGAATCAATGGACCAGAACCTCAAAGATCGCATTGGCGAGCAGTCAGATGCAGATAGCCTCCCTCCAGAACCCATGCTTGACCACCGCACAACAGTCACATTTCCAACCATATGGATTCCCTGAGGTCCTTCCAGCAGAAAACATGTCTTCCCATTCCCATTATGCCCCATTAGGAGGTACACCCTCCCTGCTTCCTCCTTGAATCTTATCTGACAATTCAAAGCCCAGGTGAGATTGTAGCCACCAATGGAAGCCCACCTATGCTCTCAGCTTCTTCTGTATCCTAGAACATAACATTCTGTGCATTCCTATAGCAATGCCTGCATATTGCTGGAAATTATCATGAATTATCTGCTTGGGGGTGTGTCCCGTGTCCATGTCTCGAGAAAACTTCTTGAGGGTAGGGGCTATACCATGGACTTCCTCCCAGCATCTATTACCAGACTAGCATATAAAGATACTTAAGAAACACTATTTGACTGAAGCTTCCAAAAATAAATTTCGGTACAGACACTGTAAATAAACTTAAAATCTATGAAAACACCTCAAATAATCTGAGATGTGTAATTTCAACTACATTAAGAGTCTGGCCTACCTTGACCCTTTGAGACTCTACATGGGTGTGGTGCCCAAGGGTGGTCATACAAGGACAGGTGGGGAGCAAGTCCAGTAGCCCTCAGCTGAGTTTGGAGTTGTTTTGCATCTGCTTGTCAAGCACCCCAACTCTCCCCTGGCATGCTCATTTCCAACATTCACCAGTTTTTCTAAAAAACTGTTTGTCTAGAACATTAGACAGTTTTGTAGGAGATGCAAAGTTTTAAAGTCAGATACTTAATACCTGACTTAAACCTTGAGCAAGTCAATGTCTCTGAATTTCAGTCTTTTACCTGCAAAAGAGTGATGATAATTCTTACTTCAGCGTCTCCACCATAGCCTCATGGGGTTGTAGTAAAGTTTAAAAATATCAATTTATGGAAGGTGCACGACACACAGCAGATATTTAGTATGTGTTAAGGCTGTCTTCTCTCACTTCTTCCTGTGCCAAATGTTAAAAAAAAACAAAAAACTGTCACTAGTAATTAAATTGCTTCACATAACCATTGGAAAAGGGTTCTAATCATACTGATATTTAACATTTGATTAAAGATTTGCTGTTTACAAAGGGCTTTTATGAGCCTTAACATTTGATCCTTAGAAAAAGTTCTATGAAGGAATCAAAGCAAGAATTATTACCATTTCAATTTTAGAGGAAAAAATAAAAACGACTGTAAGTCCTCTATAGACAAGTTACTCAATCAAACTTACTGAACTGGACAGTCACAAAGCTCAGGTTTAAACCCAGAGAATCAGGATCTTTCTGGAGAGCACAGTGACTCCCTGAACTGGGCTCTGGGTAAGGTGACTGTTCTGAAAAACACAATGCAAACATTTAACACACATTCTATGAACAATCATGACAAAGAGTTCTGCTGCTTTTTTCTCCAGTTTTCCTTAGGTTATATTCCCTTCTAGGAGTATTCTCAGTATAAAGGAAAAAATTATCACTTTCCCATTTCCAATAGTATAAGAACATGGTGACATCTACCCAATTTTCTTCCAAGAGAGGCATAGTGAAAATGCTGGGCAGGACTGTGTGCACTGCATAGCTTGATTCAAATTATTTTTCATGAGTTGCCTCAGTTTTTAGTGGTAAAATAGAGTCAATTTAATTGTGGGTTTATGAGAAAAAATCCATGTAAATGTTAGTGATATGATTTGTTATAAGTTTGCAAATGCATTAATCTCAAAATAATAAAGCTAGAAATAGCTTACTAAAAATTAAATTGACAAACCAAGAAACTAGAAAATAAAATTTCAAAATTATACTACATATGAGATCAAAAGACATAAAATACTTAGCGATAGATTTGACAAAATCTGTGCAAGAGCATTATACAGAAAAAGATTAGACATTACTAGGGAAACATTTGAAGATTTGAATAGTGGAAATACATACTATGTTCATGAATTGGAATGCTCAGTCAGTATTGTTCTCTATTCTTACCAAATTAACCTATAGATTTTATGTAATCCAAATCAAACTCCCAGCAGATCTATTTGTTTTAAAGAAATTGATAAGTCGTTTCAACAATGCATTTGAAAATGCAAAGTATCTAAAGGAAAAAATAAATTTGAAAAAGACAAACAAAATTGAAGAACTTATACTATTTGATTTTAAGACTTATTGTGAAGCGATCAAGGGAGTGGAGTAGAATAGAGAGATCAAAAATAGACCCAAACATGTATGATGACTTTGTGTCAGGCAAAGATTTCTTCATTAGGTCAGAAATAACACTAAAAATAAAATAAAATTTATTACATTTGACATTATCAAAATTAAATCCTGTATTTTCTTCAAGAGAAAAATCAAGGAAATGAAAAGGAAGACTGGGAGAAAATATTTGCAACACATATAACTGATAAAGAATTACATCCAGGGGTGCCTGGGTGGCTCAGTCGTTAAGCGTCTGCCCTCGGCTCAGGGCCTGATCCCAGTGGGATCGAGCCCCACATCAGGCTCCCTGCTCCACTGGGAGACTGCTTCTTCCTCTCCCACTCCCCCTGCTTGTGTTCCCTCTCTCACTGGCTGTTTCTCTCTCTGTGTCAAATAAATAAATAAAATCTTAAAAAAAAAAAAAAAGAATTACATCCAGTATATGTAAAGCACTTTCCCAACCTAATAAGAAGACAAATAATATAATTTATTTAAAAAGGTAGAAGATTTTAGTAGACTCTTCACAAAGATATATGAATATCCAATAAGTATATGAAAAGATATTCAACATTAGTCACTTTGGAAACGTAAACTGAATTAAAACTACAATGTGATATTACTTTATGCCCACTAGAATGGCTAAAATTAAAATGACTGACAATATCAAATATCGTCAAAGATGGGGAGCAACTGGAATGCTCATACATTACTGGTGAGAGTGTAAAATGGTACAACTACTTTGAAAAGCAGTTTGGAAGTTTCCTATCAAGTTAAAAATATACTTACCATATGACCCAGGAATTTCACTTTTAAGTATTTATTAAAGAGAAATGAAAATGTATGGTACACAAAAGACTTGTACACAAATGTTCACTGTTCGTAGCAGTGTTATTCATTGTAGTCCAAACCTGGAATCAACCCAGTATCCATCAACAAGTGAATAGATAAACAAATTATGGTATAATCATACAATTTAATATCCTACTCACTAATAAAAAAGAATGAATTAATATACACCACAGCAAGGATAAATCACAGACATGTTGAATGAAGGGAGATCATATCAAGAATTGGTATGATTCCATTATATGAGATTTCAGAACAGACAAAATTAATCTATAATAATAGAAGTCAGATTAGGGGTCTCCTAAAGTGGAAGAAGAGGAACTGACCATAAGTGGCACAAAAGAACTTTCTGGAGAAGTGGACGTATTCTATGTTTTGATTGGGGTATCATTCCACAGTGTCATCAACCTGTGTATTTGAAATATGTGAACTTCATTGCATGTAAATTATACGTCAAAAAAGTTGATATTTTAAAAATGAACTTGGTCAAGTTTCTTTAAATACTCTTTTTTTCTCACTTCATAAAAGTTTGTGAAGATACTTCTCTTCTAGGTTAGACATTAGTCTATACTGAGGGCTACCCGCTCTATACTGAGTCTATACCGAAGTTAGACATTAGTCTATACTGAGGGGATTTTACTGAGCTTCCCTCTCAGTTATGCCAAATACTATTCTCCTCAGACCAACAGTTCCAAAATTCTTTAAATGGTGAGTGGTAAAAGAGAGTCGTATTCTAAAACTACCAACAAAATTAGACAATAAACAATTAGACCTACAAACCAGACGATTTCCACAGGCTTTTTAAAATCATTTTATTAAGGAAAATTATAAACATACATAAAAGAAAGTATAGCATAAGAAATCTTTCTGCGCCCATCACCTAGCTTCAAAAATCATCATTATATGGCCAATCTTGTTTGCCTATAACCCTAATGCTCCCCTTCCCCAGCTTCTCAAAGAATATTTTAAAGCAAATCCTAGGTGTCGTAGCATTTCATCTGTAAATACAAGAAGCTCTAAGACTGTGATTTGTTTGCTCATGCTGTATTCTTTGCCTGAAATGTTTACCCCTTTGCCCTGAATATAGTTGAATCTTTCTCATCTGTCAGATGAGACCTTTTCAGAAAGACCTTCCCTGATCTCTCTATCGAAATAGCTGACCTCTACCTTGGCCCTGCTCTTTTTTGTCCTAGTAAGTTTTGACAATTTGTAATTATTAGTTACTGATTTTTGACTGTCTTCTCAACTGTACTCAAAGTGCCACTGAACCAGCACTAGCACGGTGCCTGAAAGGTGCTTAATAAATGGTAGGTCCTCATTGTTAATGAATTGTTCTGACCAGATAATCTGTTACAACTTTTCAGAGGTCAATAATGAACATTTCTTCTATATGCGGTGATGCTCTGGATAACCACCAAAGGTGAGTTGGCATTGCTTTCTCATAATTGTCAAAGCCTAAGGTATAAGGAGATGTCAAACAGATCCAATGGGTGTGTTTCTTCTTTCGTATATTTTTATAAAAACCATGGAATGTTATAAATGGAAGCAACTTGAGAAATAATCTATATTCATAGATTTGTTGGCTCTTAGAATGAAAAGAATCCTTAGATAACATTTTGTTGAAGATGGTGCAAGCTTTTTCTGTTAACAGATAAGAAAATGTCATAAACCACACCTAAAGTTGCAGAATTTGTGATTTACAAATGACCAATAATCTTAGATCTTTGTCTAGAAATATAGTCCACTAACTTCAGTAAGAATTTAATTTCATGAAACATTAAAAATTCACTCAATTTTATTTTATCTACACCTAGTATACTCAGTTAAGCTATTTATTCAATAAATATTTATTTTACATCCATCATGTAATAAAAACTCCTCTAGGTATTTGGGGATATATCAGGTGAGGATATAATAACACTGGAATGGGAGCAGAGCTGTAGTAAGAGACACCCTTGAATCCAGAAGTGTCCAACATACCTAATACAGCTTAGAGTTTCAGGTAACCATTCAAATTAGTCATTCAACCAAGTCTGATTCATACAGAAGAGTGTCTTCTATCCTGTTTTCTCCAAGAACTTGTGTCAAATATTCTGTCCATTTCCATCATCATTCATTCACTCCTGCCAGGGCACTAATCCCAAGCTATGGTTTAAGGAATATGGGTTGCCACATGATAGTTTCTTCTGCATTGAGCATGGAGTCAGGGGCAACATCAGAGGTGGAGGGGCAGCAGCAAGGGAGGTGGGTCTGGCCAGCAAGAGGGGGTATACATTTCCCCAGAGATGCAACATTCCCACCCCCCTATAATCTCCTTCAGGGTGATGTCACTATTCTAATCTCTGTCTCTCCAATGTTCTCTTCTTCCACCACCACCACCACCACAGGCGAGGGAGCTTTTCTAGTTCCCTGGCAAAATTCTTCTCATTCTCTGAATGTTGGCTTTCCTGGGAATTCTAGCAAGCCTTCCTGCTTTGCCTGGACACTACCAGCCCATGAGGTATCCACTTTGGATGACAACAATATTACAGCAGCAAAGCTAGTCTAACAAGTGTGGATTTTTGAAACAATGGGATACTAAAACTACAGTGTTTTCCCCTCCTAGAATAGAAAATAACGTGTATTACATTTTTAGAATTATAAAATAATGCACATTTCCTATTTTAACATTTCAGATCTCAGTTGCCAAGTAACAAAACCACCAGATCTCCTATTTTCCATGAGCTTTCAAAGTTTATGTTTTTTGGCGTATTTCAGGGCAAGGAGGAACTTGTTGCTAAATATATTGTATGTTCTGCCTACAAGAAATTTGGGGATTTCTCAGAGCAACCTTGGGGGTTGAAGGGGTGATTGAAAAGTCACTGCTGGCTTTTCCTTTTGGAGCTGCTAGTTCTATTACTACTAAGAGACAAAGACTAATTGTTCTCCTTAGGATGAATGTTGCTTTCAGAAGCCAGAGGCACTTCTGAAAAGATGGAGCAATTACCCGGGTGAGTTCAGAAAAGGGCATGTTGGGGATCAAGACTAGGATTCTATCTTCCTTGGAGGTAGTTTTCTAACAATCTGAAACCTGCAGAATTCTAGTCTGTACACAGAGCTAGATGTCTAGCCCTGGGTCTTGTCTTGCTGGTCCACATCCATGATGAAAATTAGTACCTCCTGCCTCTAAATTCTTGTAGATCTTATTTTCTACATAAGCTCTTGGTAGTCATCATATGTTGCCCCTGTTATTGGTGCTATTGTGCCTGTGATACAACCTTAATGACATCACAGGCTTCCCGGGAGCAGCTCTAGCTTATACTTCTTGTATATCTCCTGCTGCCCCAGGGAAAATGCTCTATACCGAAGTTCTAAGTAAGTATATGTTTAATGACTAAACACTCATATCTGGATGAGCTAAGGGAACATAAGTAATATCTGCCGACAATATTCCCCACATTCTCTGTTTTCTTCCATAAATACCACACACACACACACACACACACACACACACACACACACACACAACACTCCTATAGACACTAGAAGCAAAGTCTATCCTTCACTTCCATTACTCCAACTCTTAACGTCCCTTGGCCTATCTTGATTTCTTATGGTAAAATATATTAATAATTGGGCCTGTGCTTAGTTTCATCTTGATTTTCTTAGATTCTGTGATTCTGCAGAATGGGCACCCCCCGGCTTTCTCCATATTTCTCTTCATTCTGAGTCTCCTTTGTGGGTTCCTGCCTATGGCCTACCCCTTGGTTATTGGTGCTCCTCAACACTGTACCCCACGCTCGTCTCTCAGCAATCACTCCAGGTAATAGCTTTTATTATCATCTACATGCTGGGACTGCCGATTTCTATTCACAGATGAGCTCTCTCCTCTGACTGTCAGAACCATGTAACTAATGGCCACTGGACCTCTCCACGTGGATGTCTCCCTAAATGACCCAAACCAGAATTACCACCTTCCGTCTTCAAACCTGATCTTACTCCTGTTTCTGATCTGAAAATGGCACCACCATCAACCTAGTTACCTAAACCAGACTCTTTCCTCTTGGCCTGGCTAACCACCAATCATCAATGGCTGTTAGCTCTGCCCCCATCACATACCTCTTTATCTCCCTGGTTGCTAGACTAGTTCAGGTGCCAGCGTCCCTCACAAGTCCTGTTACAGAAGTCCTGTTCTAACTGTCTCACTAAGTATGGTTTTAAGCCCTCCAGACCAATTAAAGTTGAAACCAAAGGAATCTTTCTTTCTTACTTTATTTCTTTCTTTTCTTCCTTTTTTTTTCTTCCTCTTTTATGTAGGCTTCATGCCCAGCATGGAGCCCAATGGGGGCTTGAACTCTCAACCCTAAGATCAAGACCTGAGCTGAGATCAAAAGTCAGACCCTTAACTCACTGAGCCACTCAGATGCCCCCCTTCTAAAATATAAATTTGATCATGTCACTCTGTGCCTAAAAATCTTTCAACACATCCCATTGTTCTTCATGATAAAGCAAAATTCCTTAATTTGGCTCACAAGCTCCTGCATGACCTCCACCCTGCCACCCAGGACCAATGCTAACCTTTTTTCCTAGCCCACCTAAATGTCTTTACTACCTAAATATCTTTACTACCTCAAATGTGCTACACTGTCTCTCATTTTTGAGGGTTTCCTCAATATATCACACTGCTCCCCTAACCCAGTTCCCAGTTTTGCCATAACCCCTGCTTATCCTTCATCTTAGCTCCACCTCTTCCAAGATGCCTTTCCCAGCCCTTCAAGTACAGATGAAGGGTCACTCCTTGGCATTCCCAGAGCATATGTACTCTCTCTGTGGTTACATTTAACATACTGTGCTATCCTTGGCTTTTTTCCTGAATCTCTTACTAGCCTCCCCCACAAGGACAAAGATTTTATCTATTTTGTTTGAAGTTTACACTCCAGCATCTGACCCAATGCTTGGCTCATAGTTCTCACTCCGAAAATATTTGCTAATGACTGTCTTGAATAATAAATTACATGAAATCACTTTCCCTACATGAATGAGATATATTGGAGAGAAAAATATTTCTTACCTTGTATTTAAAGTTAGAAATGGGTTTCCCTTTTCCTAACCTTACTGGCTGTTTTAATCATCAGGAAAAGGTAACTTCTTTATGAAGTGCGGTAAGGCAGAAACTGTAGATAGAAGTTTGATAGAAATGGTTCTAATGGCCAGTGAGAGCAGATTCCCCTTCATCATGAGATCCACACAGAATGGGGGTCTAGAAACCCCTAAGTTAATTCCCCAGGGATTGTTGTTTTTTTTTTTTAACTTGTTGATTTATTGACTGCTCTGAGATAGAACCAATAATAAGCACATTTCAAACTCCTGGTGCACTCTGGAAGGTCACATATCAGTTTTTCTATGCACATTAAATACATACTAATAATGTCGTTCGGACCTCATACTTGGCAGAGTATTTACATTAAAAGGGGCCTATTTCTTTTTGACTACTCAGACCACCTGGTACTCCCAGTAAATTCACAGGGACTCTGGGTTTGATTCCTTTCCAATTAGACCCTGAGAAAGACAAGAAAAGAAGTAGCATATTCAATGGTTCGGTGATTAATCATGTCAAAGTTAAAGACCAAGGTGCAACGAAATCCACTCTCTTGCCCTGAGTGGATTAAGGAGAATGTTTTTAGGGGGTGATTAAAACTAAAGGTCTTTAGCTGGCAAAGCCTATAGAATCTGTTGACCCTTTCTGAGAAAATAAACTGCCTAAATTAAATAGTAACTCTACCAAGAGGCATTTGAAAGCCACTTCTGGCAGAATGCTCTTGTCAGGAACATGAGGCCTAATTTTCTTCCTGGGTGCTGGGGACACTAGCTAGCTTGTAACGAGGAGAAACAAAAGAAATGAACAAACACAGTTCTTTTGTCATATTCCTGGATCCGCTGTATCTTAAATTACAGCCAATGGACCCTAGAAGAACACAGGGAAAGTAAGCCTTTTAAGCACTGAGTTTACAGACCTAACCCCGAAACCTGGGCTTCTGAACTCAGAGGGGCCCCTGTTAGAGTTCTCTAGGGCTAGAGCGTCCTGGTCCCCCAAGGTTTAGATGCACGTGCGGGACAGTCAAACAAACACAGAACTCAAGTCAGGAGACCTGACTTTAAAACCAAGCTTTTTACACACACCAGCAGTGTAAACTCGGATAAGTAAATGCCTTTCCAGAGTTTTGAAACCTCAAAGTACAACTCGTAGATTAAAAAACCAGGTTGGTTGGTCTCTTGTCTTCTCTCCTAGAAACAATCTGCTATGGAAGTAACAAGTCTCAGCTGGCCCCCTTGGCAAAGGGTTAAAATTCACTTCACATCTTTCTGCGTTGCCTTCAGCAGCAACCTGGAAAGCTCTTTCACTTATGCCCAATTACACTGCAAAATGTCAAGCCTGTGAATTTAAAAACTTACTGTCAACACTTTGCTGCAAGTAGATATTAGTTGATATTAAATCACTATGGAATGCCTATAGAAATGCACTGCATGAGAAAGACTTTCTGACTGAGGAAAGGTAAGCACAATGAAATAATTAGATATGACTTTCCATTTCTTTACAAAGTTTGCTAAATACTTAATTTAGCAGCACGTGGGTTCTCACTGTCTTTATTATTAGCTTACTTGTATTCATTTTGTCTAGTTCTCTGTAGGTGTTTTTTTTTAAGCCCCTTAAAAGAATATAATATTCAAAATCAATTTGCTTCGTTAATCATAGTACTTTCTCAGCATTACCTATTAAACTGAAATCTGGGTCTGCAATAATACTGAGACACTTCAAGACTTACAAATATTTTTATGAAAGAAGATGGGTACCTTGGACTTGTGCATGGAGTTATCATTATAATTGGGAGGATATAAGTAAATTCGAAAATCATTTAAAATTCTTCTCTACCCTACAAACTTGGGGTCATGGAATAGACGTAAATGCTGCTTACCAGTACTGATAGCTTCTCTTCAGGCAGGGGAGTGTTATACTTTTCATGTCCTTGTGATTAGACGTAGTCATGTGACTTGTTTTGGCCAATGAGATAGGAGTGTCACTTCTAGGCATGTAATGGCTGGTGTGAGATCCTACAGTGTTCTCCTGCCCTGCCCTGGTTACCGTAGAAGCACATATTGATATGAAGACATGACATTGAGTTGTCATGTGGAAGAAGGTTACCCTAGGGAGTCACCCAGCCATGCAGTAGACTTAGAATGAATAAGAATGGAACTTCTGGGGCGCCTGGGTGGCACAGCGGTTAAGCGTCTGCCTTCGGCTCAGGGCGTGATCCCAGCGTTATGGGATCGAGCCCCACATTAGGCTCCTCCGCTATGAGCCTGCTTCTTCCTCTCCCACTCCCCCTGCTTGTGTTCCCTCTCTTGCTGGCTGTCTCTATCTCTGTCGAATAAATAAATTAAAAAAAAGTACGGAACTTCTGTTGCTTTAAGATTTAGGGCTGTTTGTTACCACAACATGGCCTAGACTCTCTAACCAATACAGAGACCACCAAGTACTACTGTATGAAGCTCCTTGGATTCCCTAAGCATGTCTTCACAAACTGTCCATTCTTTCCTCTAATTTGCTACTAAATAACAAACAAACAAAGTGACTGAAAACAATGCAAATGTATTCTTACAGTTCTGGAGAGCATGAATCTAAATCAAAGTGTTAGCAGGGCTGTGTTTCTTCTGGGGGCTCCAGGAAGAGGTCTGTTTCCTTGGCTTTTTTCACTCTAGTGCTGCCTGTATTCCTTGGCTTGTGACCTCATTTTCAAAGAGCATCACTTCAACCTCATTTTTATCATCACATTTCCTACCATTCACTCTCATCTCCTGCCTCCCTCTCATAAGGACCCTGTATTTACACTGGGTTTACAAGGATAATCCAGAATAATCCCCCCATCTCAAGATCCTTAACTTAAACACATCTGCAAAGACCGTTTTGCCACATCAGGTAACATTCACAGTGGGTGTTTTTAAATAATTTGGCCCATCTTGCTTTGTCACCACTTTGCACTTCTTCTCACCCTTGCCTAGCACAATGTCTTAAACAGAAATCCTTGCTGAAGAAATGAATGTTTAGCTCAAATGTACACTGTATCATATCTCCTTTATCAAGAGCCCAAACAATATGGTTAATAAAGATACACGGAGAGAGAAAAGTACATGCCTCTCATGAAAACAAGAATGAGGGAACTTAAAGTAGCTTGATTCTGGCTGATCAAAATTAATGGGAAATGAAGTAAAATATTTTCTCACATTGGCGCTTAGTACTAAGTCTTTAGCAATATGAAAAAATGCTTCAAGTCTATGACTATTCATATAAGTACGTCTGTTATACATACATATGTCAGCATTTGATACATCTGCATGGATTCAAATCACTAGTAACTAATCAGAATGTAAGTTATATGTCTTCTTGCTGAAAGTTGCTTATCAGTTGTCTTTCATTCTTCTCAGATGAGACAGTTTGCTGAAAGGAAGAATTCGTTATTTCACTCTTCTCAGTTTGAGGTCCATACAGGACAACTCCGTCTATTTCTGTTCTCTTGGTGCCTTCATATTCCTCAATTCACATGGGCACTGAGGAGAAAAAGAAAAAAGTAAAGATTCCTCTTAAAATGCGTGATCGCAGTGGGTGCCTGGGTGGCTCAGCCAGTTAAGCGTTGGACTCCTGATTTCTGCTCAGGTCATGATTTCAGGGTCATGAGATGGAGCCCTGAGTTTGGCTCCATGCTGAGAGTGGGGCCTGCTTGGGATTCTCCCTATCCCCCCCACCAATCACGCATTCTCTCTAAAAAAACAAATAAATAAAAATAAATAAATTGTGATCTCCCAATTTCACCAAACCCTGTGACTCCATGGTAATTTTTTCCAGCACTTTCCTCTGCTGACCTGGCACTTACACATTGAGGAAATTCACTTTTATGGGCTGTCCAATTTGCTGGCACTCTAACAGCTGACCCATAGTTTGTTCTTTCTGAAGAATAGCATTGACAAATCTGGGATCTCCCAATGGTGAGTATAATCTCATTGCAACAATTATTGATGAGTTTCCTAAATATCCAGTGAATGAATTCCAATAATTGGATTGCAAATAAATCTCAACCACAACAACAAAAAAGTTTCATTTGACTGCAGGTTCTGAAATGAAAGCTAAAAATGTGAAAGACCCAAGTGTTACTTTAAGAGGCTATTAGGGAGAAAACATAGTAAGTACTTTTTGGCCACTGACAAGTGGTACCCAGAGGTCAGCAAACACAGAGTGGCCTGAGAATGCCTCAGAGGTGGTAGCCCCCATGGCCATGGCTGGGAACTAGGGTCAGCTGGGCCACAACAGAGAATCCAACAACATTCCTTGACGTCCCAGACCAATACCCTGCTCACGTAGGCTTTCTTCCCTTGAATTTCAGATCTCCTTTCCATGCTAGGTGTTCTGCTGACTTTATTCCTAGCTTAGTTTCAGTTTCCTATCCATAAAATAACGTTAGAAGAATGAATGAGGTTAGCTTATATAAAACACCTAACAGACCACAGCTCAACAGATCAAAAAAAAAAATGCTATTTGATTGATTGCTTGGTTGATTGATTCATTGATTGAATCATTCATTTGATGTATTCAATATGTACAAGGCTCTCTACTAGGTGTGAGAGACAATCCTGTCCAAAAAGTCATGGTGCTGGCTTGGTCAATTACTTCACCGTGCAGAGGAGAATTTTTTAAGCTGGGGTCTATGGAACTCTAAGGTAAAGATATGTAACTTCAGAAGTTTTGTGACCTTCTGAAATAATAAGCAGAATTATATTGTGTTCATAAGTGCTTATGAAAATTTTTCTAGAAATAGGTTTCATCAAATACTTGAAGGAATCTGTGTAGTGGTCATCTCTGCCACCATGTGAGGAAGCCTACTTAAGATGAAAGCCAACAAGGAAGAAAACTACAGAAATCTGGAAATAGACAAAATTACAACTTCTGTTGGAAGACATTCTTTCATTGGAAGCTAAAGCCAAATCTAGCCTAGGACTTTTTAGTTACTTAAGGAATAAATTTTAGTTTTTGTGTAAACCTGTTACAATTGTCTTTCTCTTCTTTTAGTGAGAATCAATCTGGTTAATTCAGTGTGAACACTCCTTACAAACAAACTAAGCCACTAGTTTACTGCTCCCAGATACTAAGCTCTCTATTCCATGGTTATTGAGTCAACTTAACTCTCTTATTTTTGGAGTCCATTACTTTACCCATCTTGAAATCCAAATACAATCCCACCATCGGCCCGTGGCTTACCATGCCTTCTCGTTTTACTTTATCATTTCCACATTCACTTCTTCCCTTGTTCCAGAACATGAGAGCAGAGATTATGTCTCCATTTTGATAGGCCCTGACCCATTTGCAGAATTACAAAACCAACACTTAAGTTTCCTTCATCGTTTTCACTCCCATCTTCAGCATGCCAGAGTGATGGTATAAACTCTATCCCAATCAACATAGTTATTCTCAATACTCACTGGGCATTCAATACATATTTGTGAAATAAATGAAATAAAGATTTCCCTGTTTCTCTGGAATCTTTCTCTTTCATTCTTAAAAGGAAGAGAAGCACCAAAAATGGAGTTTGATCCCAGGGCCTCACGGGGGACCAATCCCCAGGATATCTTCATCCTAACTTAGTGTATGACAGATCTGAGAGGGGAATGCATATCAAGTTAGAGAAGTGGGCGGGCCCACTGCAATAAATTTGAGACAACATCTAGTTTCACTTTTATGGCACATATTTTTAAAGCCTACGCTAAGCAATTATAACCCATAAATAGTAAGTGAATAAAAAATGAAAGTTAATATTTGAAAATGAAATCAGTCATTAGATGAAAAGGGTGGGATTGGAACTATATTTTCTCTTTTCAAAAAATTCTTGTACAATGTTTAATGTTATTTAAAGTATTTTCAGACCAGTGGCAAAAATTGCTATTTTTTAAACTATTGCAGATGATTCACTTGTGTTGCAACATATCGTCAAGTGGGAAAATTCCCTGATGACAAAATATCTAGAAAGTGGCCACTGAAGAGAAAATACACACACACACACACACACACACACACACACACACACATACATTTGGGGTAAAAGGACAAATTCATTTGATTAAATGGACTCTATTTTATCATTATATGTATACAGCATTCAAAATAGAGAAAAATGTCATATGAATGACTGGAGATTTTTTTTTTTCATTGCAAGACCTGAATGAACAGAAGACGTGTATTTCTGAAGCTATGTTTAGCAAGAAGAAGAAGGCCTATGCCCCAAAGTGGCAATCCCCTGTCAGGGTGGGGCGTGGGGAGATGGCCCAAACTACTGGGCAGAGAAGGAAGAAGCTTCTTAGGAAATCCCTGTGAGCTATAAAGGAAGTGAGGACACAGAAAATGCAGAGACCCAATAACCCCCTAAGAACCACAGAAGCCTCTAAATTTCCATTGGAGGTTTTGAGAGTTGGCCTTGGTGAGAGCGGAAAGGTGACACAGAGAGAGGAGAGGGAAGAGAGGCAACAACAAAGGGCTTCTGGGGGAAGCCGAAGGAATTTGGAGGCACACTGACAGACTCCAGGGCAATGGAGACACCAGGCGCAAAGATGGCCAGAGCCTCACCTCCCCCTGTATTCAAACTGCCTGCAGGACACTGGGGCAGACACTGGGCTGAGAGATTGCCGGCACAGTGGGAAAGAGAAGTGTAAAACTCAAGAAGGGGGGAAATGCCTCTTTCGGAGGGGACTTTCCCTTGCCAGCGAGGTTTCAGATCATGTTCTGCAACAGCCTCCTGGCTTGTGACAGCGTTTCAGGGAAATGAGACAACCCAAATGCAAATCACGAAGGAAAAGAAATTCAGCAGTGGCTTGAGAAAACAAACTGAGCCATGCCGAGTCTGACAAGGCAGAACTCTAAGATAGTGTGAACTGTAACAAGTGCTGCTTTGAAAGGGAACAGCAGGGAGGAAGGGCACACATTGCTCAGGAGTAAATCATCCTCAGAGCCTCCATTTCTGGACAGCCTACTATGTGCCTCGAGCTCTGCAGGCCTTATCTCTTATCCGTCCAGCAGATGATGTGAAAGAGACATTATTATCCGTATTCTCATCTGTACAGATGAGGAAACATACGCAGAGGAGTGAAGTAGGAAATTAGCCAACACCACCCAGTTCCAGGGCCAAGATTCAAACTGAGGCCTATCTGATACCAGGGATCGTACTTCCCTCCTTGACCCTTCTGCCACTAACTGAGGTGACTCCCGGCACAAATCACAATCTTCTTTATACCCAGATTTTCCTTCGTGACATGGTAAAAGTAAGCTTAATATTAGATAAGATAGCAGCTTAAAATTAGCCGATTTCAGCCCTGGATTGTTGGTCCCTACCCAGTTTTGTGGAAATGAATAACTCATGCAACTTCTCTGAGTCTCTGTGTTCTCATCTATAAAATGGGTCTGTGCTGGGGGCGCTCCAGTTCTCAGCATCTACGAGGCATTCCTAGTCCTCACATGCCAAAGGAAGGAAATTTCAAAGTTGTGTTTCTTTTTTAACAGAACATATGATGGGATTATCATATCCCAGCTCTTTGTGAGATGTAAGGATCCCATGCTTAGAAAGTAAAACCGCTCTTACAATGGTGTTTTAGATGGCCTTGCCTATGGAGCCAGAGCATTCCTAGCCAATCTGGTAGCAGAAAGGCTGGTTGGAAAAAAAGCCACTCCACATTCTTCTCCCCTTCCCAGCATAAATCACTTACTGTGGGAAAACGACTACTTGCCAGGATGTAGGGCCTATGACTCATTATACAGTTGTCCCCGGCCCCTGATCAAGCAAGAACTAAAGGTGGAAAGACTGAGAAGCTGGGGTGAGGACTCTGAATTGCCAACAGTTTCACCTATGACACCGTTCGAGAGGAAAAGTGAAAGCTAGGTGAGCAGCAGGGGCGAAGTGGAGTCACAACGCTGCTATGCTGTGTGGCCGAGTCCAGAGCAGAACGACATGGGCCCCCGGCTTTCTGAGTCATTCTTTGGGTCTGAGTCTTTACAGCTCCAAAGAGGCAATGATCAGCAAAATGCAAATAATGCCACCCCTTGGCTTGTCCTGACAGGCGACCAGCTGGCTAATTAATGCTTGTGTAAGAGAGATCCTCCTCATCCGGAAACACCAGCAAACTTCACAGAGAAGGGGTTAAATTGCTCAACATCAGTGTTCAGATTCTAGAATAGAAATACACGAGAGATAGACACCACAAATACCTTCCCTTGTGGTTTCAGCAAACACTGTGCTATCCTTTCTCCTTTGTTGCTCTAAGCTATGGCATATCTACTGTAAATATACTTTCTATTATATTTTTCTACATGGTCTTTGATGTCCTTAAAAATGTTTGGTTTGAACAAAGAGCTATTTTGTGATCGAAAGTGTAGAAAGTTAAAATCCCGTACCATGTATATAAAATCCTAAGAACTTACAAAGAGCGATAAGAAAATCGATCTGTTATCTACACTGAGTACTGTTCTCTACTTTCTTTAATGTCTTCAAGGTAGCGAAAGTAGAAGCTCATTGTGGTGAAGATGTAGGAGGAAGGATTTTTTAAATTCTCCTAGTTTGAGGAGGGGCTGTTAGATATGGTCTTGTGACTAAGGAAGTAGAGTGAAGATACTTGGAATAATGAAATGAAACCAGCGTTATCTAGTCTTCAACTGATGTCAGGAAACAGTAGGTCTTTGAATGTGAAAAGCTGAGAGAATGGAAGCTTCTTCCTCATGTTACTAGGATAAGGATAGAATGATATCTCTTCAAGTATGTTCTGCAGAACTCCAACCCCACGGGCTACTCTGCATAGAGATTTTCTACTCCAAAGTAAGCAGTTTGGACAACTCTGCAGAGTGAGATCTTCTGCACCACACCCACCTTATTGGAGAAAACCGGCTCCTTTGCCAGACTAACAATTTCCCGAAGCTAGTGAAGACCTCAGAACCATGCCCCTCTCCTTTTTAGGTTTCATGTGACATCCTTTAGTCTGGTACAACTAGTGCTTCATGACCAATTCTTGGGAAAACACTGGTGAGGAAGAAAAATATAAGCGGAAGAATTTACATGGAAAGGGATCCACAGAGGGTTCCTGATCAGTGATGCCCAAAAAGGTAAGATCCTAATGTGAAGGGAGGTGGTCAAGGGACACCATGCAGGTGATGGGTTAAACCGACCGGGGGAGGGGATTAAAATGAGAAAAGAGAGTTAGCACTTAAAATCCTTAAATTACATGGCACACAATATACCCAGCTTTGTGGGGAGGAATTATTACTCCATTTACCATTAGGAAGAATAAGCAACTCATCCAAGACCACATACCAAGTAACTGAAAGCATTGAGGCTCAAGCAGGCACTTCGACAGCCCAACAGCCACACAGAGCAAGGCGCAGGGGCCACCGGCCGCCTAGACTGGGATGGGAATGGTGCATGTGGACTTGTGACAGAGCAGTGACACAGTCCTCCTGAGATTTGAAAACAGATATCCAGGTTTTCGAAACTGGAGTGTGCTTTCCAGTAGGAGGAAGAAGCAAAGAAACCCTTCCCTCTATCCTCAGTCCCTTAGTTACCAAACTTCTGGAGAAATAGACAGGAATTGTGTCTTTAACACCTTCTCTTGCTAATTCAAAGCAGGCAACCTCTTTTCTCAGAGGGGGTCCTGTCTTTTGATGTCCAGAGGGAAATAAGCTCCAATTTCTCTCCGCCAGAGGGGACAGACCACAGGAAATCTACCTGAGCGCCCGTACTCATCATTCTGATTCCCGCTCCTCTGGCTTTCTCAGCTCCGTACTTTGTGAGCTCCTGTGGCTGTATCCAGGAGGGATGTCAGATCGCCACGACACGGAAAGATGATGCAAAAAGGCAGGCACTCTGGCCTAAAAATAAGTGTCCTCTTTCAAAGACTGCCATCAACTTTATCTAAACCGATACTAGCCTCTCGAGTGGTTGGATTTCAGAGGAAAACTTCAGATTGTCTTGGGTATATTGCTTACATGAGAGATAGTGTCTTATAGAACCCATCCTGGCACAGTGCACGGATTGGAGGGACTGGGTGTTATAAGCAAGGTGCTACCTCATCAGTAAGCTTTCACCTTATTTAATCACCCCTGCTTATCATTAAAAAAAAAATTACTGGGGCTCCTGGGTGGCTCAGTCGTTAAGCGTCTGCCTTCGGCTCAGGGTGTGATCCTGGAGTCCTGGGATCGAGCCCCACATCAGGCTCCTCCGCTATGAGCCTGCTTCTTCCTCTCCCACTCCCCCTGCTTGTGTTGCCTCTCTTGCTGGCTGTCTCTCTCTCTGTCAATAAATAAAATCTTAAAAAAAAAATTACTCCAATATATCTGTTTTTACCTACAAATTACATAACTGTGCTGCCAACTAGTATATTATGAAGAATATAAAGCAGTCCAAAAAATGAATTTTTAAAAATGATATTTAAAGATACATTCATTTATTTCAATTATTTCCCCCATAGCTCAATAAATCAAGGGATATGTGCACCTTGCTTTGGGATCACTGACCTTACACTTTGCCTATCACGATAGAACTCTACTCTTAAATGACCTCAGAAAACTTTTGAGTCTCTAAATAATCTTGTTAAAATCTTCAACAGTCCATTAATAACATGATTGGTCTTAAGGCAATTGAACTATGCACTCAGAAGAAATCATCAAGCAAAAGAATTTAGGCCACTGGTTGGCTGGCTTGTAACAAGTTACTTCTATTTCCCCAAATATTTTTGGATCACCGCCCGTTGGATTTTAAAGGAACAACCACATTTCGTCTCCTCAGTAATGTTGTTCTCCCTCAAGTGTGTGTAATCTTGCAGAACTGTTTCTCTAGAACAGAACAAGGTTATGTGAAGGGGAGAGAACATCTCTCCCTCCAGGGCAGTTATGCAATGCAGGGTCAAGGGCTCTGTCTACAGAACTCAAAACCAGATCTTTAGGGAGTGCTAGGAGAAGAGACAGGGCTGAACAGAGATGCTTGGGCATGGCAATTATTTGAGTTTTCAGATGAAGAGTGCTGTCAGAAGCACAAAGAAATATTTGGCACAGTCAATAAAAAAAAAAAAATACAGGCCTGGGTATGGGGTATTAGCTGAGGACAGGAAATCACTAACACCCTCACATGCACACTCCATCTAGATGCCCCCATGTACAAAATTCTCCTACGTAGAAGGAGAGTATTGGTCGTTCGCCTCACTTTTCCTTTAAAGATGTGTTCACTTCTCTTTCCATCTAAAAAAAAGTCTGTATTTGTTTTTTAAAAGACTCCTTGGCAGGGAAATCCACCAAACCACTATTAACCTCTTAGTGTGGCCTTGGGGAAGGGTCCCATGATCAGTGCTGAAAATTTGGTGATCGGTGACACAGTGGAGAAGGACGGTGCAAAGGGAAATGGGAAGGGCTATTGATCTGAAAGAGGGAGACGCTGGGGCAAAGTGGTGAATAAGATCTCTGAAGGGCAAACAGCATTATTCAGACTTTGGTTTAGAAACCATTCTAACGATAGCCATTCAAAATCTTGGTTCTTTATTGAGTTAGTTGTGATCACTGAAATGAGGAAGTAAGCCGAACACTTTTGTAAGCCTCAGAGTCCACAAGAAGTTATGAAAATTCCTGGTGGGCTTCCACGAGACTCTAACACGAAGGCAAGGAAAGACAGGGAGATTCCACTGCTGAGTCATACCAAAGGGACAAGGAAGACTCCAAAAGTTTTCCTCGGACAAAATGAGTCATTAAGAGTTTGGGAGAATGAAATCAAGTTAACGAATTGGGGAGATATGGGTGTATTTCCTACAGAACCTGAGAAAGAACACTAAATGATAAACCTTTGGATATAAAGACTGATGTGAGAAGGATGCTCGGATAAAAGAGAGAGAAACGGAAAGCAAACGTGCAGGCCCCTGAGGCTGGTGACAGTGTTGGGGGATGCCCTTGAGACGTGGTGGGTTGGGACCAGGAAAGACCCAACCGTACCTGGAGGCACTGGGGGGGAGGCAAGAGCAAGTCCATCATCAGTGAGAGGAGGTGACACGTGAGGCTGAGTACGGGGCCAGACTCCGTCATATCCTCATTCTTAATGAAATCAGCATGGCAATGACCTTGCCAAAGGCACTTTAACTGTATGGCCTGAAGGAGACAGAGATTGACTGTGTCAGGAAGAAGCACACTGATGGGAGATGACTAATATATGGATGAGAATTTCTCGTAAGCTTTTTCTTATTGAACACATCTGTGATAAAGGATCTGGCATCAAATTTTATACAATACAAAAATGGTAAAAACTCTGAAGTGACTATTAAATGCGTGATGTCAGATCTAATGTGGGCGTGAATAACACTGGACACCACAGACGGGAATTTAGAAGGTTTTAATCACATCTTGACATCGAATACATTAGAGTCTATATAATGTCAAAGCCCCTGAATGAAAAGAGAAAAACACAGGCAATAATTTTTCCTGCAAAAGCCAAACATCTGGATATTTTGGAAGACTAAACATGTATTTCATAAAACCACAGTATTTAAAGTTAAAACATTCTATGATTGGCTTGGATCTAATTATTTTCCATGGTTTTCCATAAATATGGCAAGATAATATTGGTTCAATAACTAATAACTGAATATAATAATGATAATTAATATGTAGCAGTGGTTGAGCTTCAAAATTACTATATCATGTATGTATTTTTAATGCCCGTATTTTATACATAATGAATCTTTTGCGAATAATTTGCTCAGTTGCAGACAGGCAGAGTCCTTCAGAACTCACGACTATCTTTAGCTGTTTCCAGAATCCTAGTTCATCCTGTATGTGGTCATTTACATCTTTGAAATTGGACCCAAACAAGAATGTTTTTTTAATTAGCCATCATTTCTGTTATATGTTTTTATCCTATAACCTCCTGTTTTATTGTAGCCAAGCGTCTGCTTCCTTGCCATCCTCCCAACTACACTGTAATTCCTCCAACACTCACACGCGGTCGTCAGTTTCTGGCTGTGTTTGAAGCACAGCAGGTGCTCAATTAATAGTTATTAAACTAAACAAGAGCTAAAACTGACATAAAATTAAGAATTCAGGTAGAGTTCAGAGAGTATGTCAGATCATTTGCACCTTAACTAATTTCTATACTTAAGCAAAACAAGTTAGGCCTGCAACTTTGATTCCACTGGGTCCTTTAGTATTCACATCAGCCTGGATGTAGTTTTATTGTTTTAAATGTGTGTAGTTCAGCTTGTTCACGATGACTTTCCTTTTTGTTTTTTCTTTTGCTGGTTCCTTGCCAGCTTTTCTTTCCTTCCTTCTCACTCCCCACTTTGTCACTGCCTCTGGACAAATCCATTCAGTCATGTGTTAGATTTAAGATAAAAGAGACACAGGAAGAAAAAACAAACAGAAACATTGGGCATCGCCTTTTTACTTTAATTTTATTTCCCAAATTACTGTAAAAACAACTTAGAGCTATGTTTTTTCTTTTCCCTTTTAGCACATCGTGCACCCTGGACAGGCAGCTATGGTTTCTAAATGATTCTACATGATTTTTAATGTCTGGCCTTTAAATATTCAACACAGTTTGTTAAGTCCATAATTAAATTTTAACTTGTTGTTCCAAGTCTGTGCCTATGCACAACCACTGAGAAACACGGAAGACAAATGTTGGCATTCATTTTCATAACATAATCAGAATCCATTTCCTAGAGGGGAAAGATATTTTGTGGTTTGACACTTCTATGCACAGTGACCCACCTCCCCGTAGACCCAGGCTGGGGTACACTACAGGCCAAGCCAGGTACAAGGGCTACCTTTAAATGCTCCCAATTCCCAAAAAGAGAGCAAGGTCAGGAGCAAAGCCCATTGCTATCTTTCAGTGTGGAACTCCAAATCTACCTCTTAACGTTTGCCTTCCTGCAGTTTGAATAATTTTTTTGAACTTGTAAATTTTGAATAAGTTTTTTTTTTTCATCAATTTCACCTGCACAGGAGTAGAGATGGGAGTATAGTAAGCCCTCCCACCTCCCCAAACCATTAATCACATATTCTGATATGTTCTCTTCTAAAGGGGCACACCTCAGTCCATGATTTCCAGAACAGGCCGGGTCAAAATGTTACACTCCCCAAATTAAATGATCTACAAAACATTTGTCTGTTGTTGCTGTTTTTTGTTTTTTTTTTCTACAGCATGTTCTGAGCTAGCTCCCAAGAAGACTGCAGAATTGATTGATTTTATTTATTAAACTTTCTGTCCTATCCTCCAGCTTTCTAATTCCCTGGGGAATCTACATTTGCAGCTATATTTCAACACCTAAGTATGAACTCAACGTGATTGTGCCTACCCAAGTCTTCCACCTCACTGTTTCTACGCTACAAGAATCACACTGCTCAAATGAAATTGTGCTGTTTTCAAAGGTATTTAATTCAGCGTTTGTTTGGTTTGGTTTATTAGTTTGTTTTAAGACTTTGCTCTTTATTCTCCGTTACATGGGTATTTTGCCACGTTTTCGCCACTTTGTCTTTCTCCACTCCCCACCTTGCTACTGCCTCTCAGCAAAACGATTTCCAGATTGACACATACTCATGTGGCTAGACCATGAGGGCTGTTATCTACCTACGCAGGCCAAGTGGGGAGCTAAGGCAACTCTTACATGTTCTCCAGAGAGTTGCCTTGCCTGTGCTGATACGAACTTTGGATTCACTTGGGCAACTGTTCCATGCTCTAACTTTGTGTCCGCACTGAATGCTGAGCCCAGGAATCCATTTGTACTGTTGACATTTGTCCTTCTTTAACCCCCTACTCACCTACCTTCACCAAACCCCTTCCCTAAAATACCAGCGAGGCTAGTAATCTTTCAGAAATAACAAGAAAGAAGCATTTACAATTATTTTGATAATGTCTGTGCAAACAGCCATAAATTCTACACTTTACATCACGCGAAGGGCGGCAGGGTTGACAGTAAGAAAGGGTCAAACCAAATATTTGCATATGGGGCCTCACCTGTTAGACCAGCAGTGAAGAGTCCAAAGTACAGCCCCAAGGCACCACTGAGGCCTAACAGTGCGCTTTATGAGTATTTTCCTGAAAGTTCCTGCTAGCCAACTCTCTCCGGCCGGCTGCCGGCTCCTTTGAAATGGAGATATCAGCTCTCCCCATTCACTTATCGAAAATATGTCCATTACAGGATCAGATAAAATTGTTCGTATACTCATTTGAAATCCTTTGCAGTCATGCCTGCTTTGGACCAGGAAGACAGTCATTTAAAGTTGTAGCCTGATACATAAGAAAACATAATTTGGGAAATTTATTCACGCTCTCAACATCTCTTTTGTCTCCTTCCTGGAGCTTGAACTGAAATCCCCGGTGTACAGTAGTGATAGGGAAAATTCATTCTATGGGGAACCCCTACCACATCTTCCTTTTGTTCCTCGGATTATAGGAAATCAAGAATTGTAAAGGAGGCAATTTTACTTTGGTTTGGTAGATTAAAACACAGGCCATTAGATAAAAGAAAGAGGAGGAATGGAAACATGGTCATCCTGTCCCACTTCAAGCCTGCAAACCTCACTGTTCAAAGCAGCATTTTTTAATATAATGGTTAGAAGCTGAAACAAGGGGCACCTGGGTGGCTCAGGCAGTTAAGGGTCTGCCTTCAGCTCAGGTCATGATCCCAGAGTCCTGGGATCGAGTCCCACATTGGGCTCCCTGCTCAGTGGGGAGTCTGCTTCTCCCTCTGCCCCTTCCCCTGATCATGCTTTCTCTGGTTCTCTCTCTCTCTCAAATAAATAAATGAAAAAAATTTTACGCCCCCCCAAAAAAGAAGCTGAATACATCCCATTCCTTCGATGGTTACTTCAATAGTTTTTTCTTAAAGAAACAAGACCTCTTGTGGTCCTCAAGAGTATCCCACAGCCAACTTTCATTGGGCTAACAGTTTTGGGGTGAAAGCATCTGGGTGGGGGCCCAACTGTGGAACCAAAAAGGCCAGAGGATGGCTACCATCACCAGGCATGTGAGAAGAGTGACAGTGCCTTAGACGCTTAAAAGGAAAATTCCTAAATTCCGTGTTCCTGATGCCTCCAGCACAATGAATGTAACCCCACAAAGCCCGGAGCCTTACACAGGGCCTCCCCGCCCCCCCGCCCTGTCATGCCTCAGTGGGAGCTCTGGGAGATGCCATAAGCCCCAGAGAATGTGCACACATGTGGAAATGCTCCCAGAGGACTATGGTGGGTATACGCTGTGGTTCGAGTCCCTTTATGACTCAATGACATTTCTTTTTTTTTAAGGGCCTGAGTGGCTATGAAACATTGCTGTGGGGATAGTTTGTTGGGTTCTGGTCTGTGTTTTCAACGAGCGCACCAGTCCTTTTCGAAATGCAGCTGCCACAAAAAGGAAGAAAAAACTACGAGGTGAGGTGGGGGGGAGAGGAGGGTTGGTGGGGGGGAGGGGGTGTTGGTGGGGGATGGGGGGGTTAAGGGCGGAGGGAGGGGGGTGGAAAGCACCAGGAGAGAATGCACCAAGGCTAACCGCTTGTGATTCCACCCCTCTGCCCCCCCCGGGGGGGGCGGGAATTCATTTCCCAATAATAAAAGGGTGGTGGGGTCCAGATTCTTTATTTAGTCTTAGCTCCTTCCAAGAGCAGCGAAATGGGATTCAGCGTGTGCAGCGGCTTCCGCCCGTGCACATCCACCCCTGGCCTCCGCAAGGCGTGACCACAAATGCCAAGGTGTGTCGGGCCAGCCAGCTGACCGTCCTCTGTGCTTGTAACACTAATGGCTCCTTGTTTTCATGCTGAAAATATGCGCCTCTTGGAACCTCTTCTCTCTTGGTCAGATGTGCGGGATGTGATTTACATTAGGGAATGCAGGACAGGCATGCACTCGCAAGTGTTCCGATCCAAGAATCAGGTTTCTATTATACACATGATCTGCACTGCCTTTTGTAGTGAACTGAATACACACACACTCTCTCTCTCTCTCTTTTTATTTTAATTTTGGACTTATTTTTAAATGATTCATTTTCTATCAAGCCCTAAGCCCAAAATGTCTGCCTGGAAGATAACTGTGCTACAGTTCTCAAAATGTCCTGGAGACTAATTTCACAAACTCCATTTTCCTGTGGTCTAAGAGCCTTTGGCCTTACACCCAGGAAATGCTATGACGTGGGTAACAGAGAGGTTAGGAATAAATCCACTCTGGGTCCACTCTCTGGGCTGTCTCCTCCGGGGAGTGGTGTGTGAGTAGACATGGCTGGGATTCCAAGCTTCTCAAAGAGACACCACAGGTCCCATGGAGACAGCATTAATATATTTGCTGGAACTATTTCTGTATTATTTTTTTTACTTCCTCATGAAGTTGTTTATATTCCTCGAAGCTTACCTCTCAGGGATGTAGGGAATAAGGAATAAGCTTAATGTTTCTGGAACTTAGAAAGCCTAGGGAGCTTAGTTTTAAGCCTTCACTCTATCACTAAAGCACTAGTAGACTTTTGTAACTTATTTAATTTTTCTGGACCTTCATTTGGGAACCCTTGCTTGGATTCAGAGAAGTTTTGGGGTTTTGGTTTGTTTTTTGGTTTCTTTTTGGTTTTCCCTTAGGATCTCCCTGAGGCTGAGCTCCAAGAGTATCTAGTGAATCCCAACCTACCAGGATTATGGAACATTTTTTTCCCAAAAAAAGTGTTCATATCCCGGACCCTATTGCAAGTGTTCTGTAGAATATAGTTGAAAATAGCTGAAGAATTAGAAGTATTCTTCCTGCTTTCATGTACTATCTGAAACTATAAAAGCAATGCAGAATTATACACATTTAATGGATATGTAAAGAGGTCATTTATGAGCCTGTTGTATCAATCAAGGCTTTATGTTGCGGGTAAAGTACTCACTACAGTTCAAGCAGGAAGGGACTTACTGTAATGATTAGCTTATACCATCTAAAGGAGGACCCAAGAATCAGTCTTGAATACTACCAAGGCAAACGTGGGAAAAAGTTGGCCAGAGAAAAATGCTCAGCCACATCAGTTGCTCTAGCAGAAACAGCTCTGTTGCTGCCCGTGGCTTGGCACACGTAGCAGTAGGAAGCCGGAGAAAACCCTACTCGTGCCACCCTGGAAGCACCATCAATGCCACTGTGCTTGCTGAAAGGTACGGTCTACCTGCATGTGAACACTACCTCACCTTGTTACTTCTGCATCTAAATGGTACGTTAGGGTAGGCGGGATTCTGAGACAGTCCCCAAGATCCTTGCTCCCGGATGTAAATACCCAGTACAGTACCCTTTCCTTGACAGTGAGCAGAACTTGTGAATATGATGGGATATCATTTCCATGATTACGTACTATTACATGACAAAAAAGGATCTTGCAAATGTAATTAAAATCTCCAGTCAGTTGACTGGGAATTAATCCAGTATCCTGGGTGGACTGATCTAATTAAATAAGCACTTCAAGGAAATCAGAAATTCAAAGCCAGAGACACTCTCCTGTTGGCCTTGAAGGAGCAAATTGCCATGTTGTAGGTAGCGTCACGGGGCAGAGAATGGCAAGGAGCCTCTACCAGCAGTGAATGACCCCAGCAAGAGAGCAAGGAGCTCACTCCTCCTATTTCAGGCAACTGAATTTTGCCAACCACCAAGGGCCAGGGCGTGAGCTTGGAAAAGAACCCTGATGAAAGTGTAGCGCTGGCCAACCTCGTTTCAGCCTTGTGAAGCCCTGAGGATCCAGCTACCCCATGCCCGTACTACTGATCTGCAAAAACCGGGAGCCAACAAACGATGTTATTCTAAGCCACCAAATCTGGGTAATTTGTTACACAGCAATAGAAAATGAACACTTGCATTTGCATGACAGAGCCAGGTTGGTCCTCAAAATTAAAGTCCAATGGCTTTTCACTCTCTGCTCTCTAAAACTTAGTTTAAAAAAGCCAGAAGTGGCTGGTGTTGATATTGCGTGAATCAGTCTCTAATACCAGCAAGCATCTTCTTCGGGGAATTCTTTTCCAAAAGCCCATGTCTCTCCTAGGACATAAGTTTTAAAAAGTCCCTTAGTTTTTGGTTTGGGTTTGGGTTTTTTAAGACGGCAAAGATCAACCTAACATACAAGTACTCAAGAGAAAGTAATTAACATTTTTGCCAGCAAGTTCCTTTTATGAAACAACTGGTTGTCTAAACTGACACACCAAGATTCCTAGGCTGATTCCGCTATAATATTTTTTTTTAGGAAAATAATGCTATTCTAGGAATAGTCTCTATAATGGGATTCCTTACATGGAGATTTTCCATATCATTATACATGTATTGATAATCTATGTGTAAGTCCTCCCCTCAGGGTCTCACCAACAATGAGTGTATTGATTATATTTTTGTAGTTTTTTTCCCTGAGAATTAAACAACTCACCAACAAAACCAAGCTAATAAGGGAAGGTTTTTTTTAAATATTTTTCCAGAAGAGAAGTGAAAGGGCAAATATTATTTATCTGATAATATACACTATTTCTCCCTGGAATATGAGAAGACAGGGATCCCACAGTACTGCTAGAAAGTCGGAAAGTTTTCTGGTAAAGCCGAACTTATTTCTCATCCTTATACGAATGCCCATTCACATACCAATGTCTAGCCTACTACCTTCCCACATTAAAGTGGTTCAGTTTCTATTTGTTGCATCAGGTTAAGTTTGAACCATCTCCTCTGCCTTATTAGTACTCCCTGACCGAACTTCCTCTCATTTCAGAACCACCTGTGGTGAGGAAGGGTAAACAATGAAAATGACAATTAAGAACCCGTGATTTCCAGAAACAAAACAGAAGCCCCATTTGCTTTACTTCGTGTCGTAATTTCCCAGACCTGTTCCTCTTGGCCAATGTTGAACCAGGCATTTTCTCCCTTGAAGGCTGAGCAACCTCTTACAAAACCACACTCTGTGGGTTTTCCCAGGTGCTGTTATTTCCTGAGAAGTACATAACAGTCCCGTAATTTTTACAAGCTGAAAGTTTGCAAAGTGCCTTCAGAAAGTCTTGTCTCATCGCGTTTGATCCTCAGAATAGTTCCATAGGGGTCAGGCCAAGTGTCATTATTCCCCATTTATAGATAACAGAAACTTCTGTTTCTGGAATTACGTGACTGGTCTAAACGATGGTGAGCCGTGATGCTGAGATTGGAACCCACATCTTTTGAATGTAAGTCGATCTTTCCTCAGGATTCCTACCCTCTTACAAAAATATCAGTGAATGGATGGGGTCTCATGTAGAGACCCCAAGCACCATGAGAACACAGCCTCTAGTCCCTGCTGTTCTCTCATCTTACCCACCCAAATCCTCTGCCACACTTGTAAAAGGCACTGTGACCCTGGCTAACACCATCAAGTACAAGTTCCCAAGCATAAATCTGGATCCTGCCTACCTCTAAGTCTGACCCTTTGTCTTCCAGGAACACTCCATTTCTTATAGTCCATTCCTCATACTTTCTTGCTTCTGTCTCGACTTGCCTCTGACTGCATTTCTTGTCTTTATTAAGTTTTATTTGTCCTTGAAGACTCTGCTCAGACTTTTCCCAGGCTGGTCCAGTCTATTCCTCTATTAATTGCATTATTAAAATTTCTGCTAATACATATATACCTCTCTAGGTATGGGTCCATGTCTTGTTTATATTGTGTCTTCTGTATTTAACACAGTGCTAGGAATTTCATCCCTGAAATGCATGTGAAATTAGGATTTTTTTTTTTTTAAGGAGTGGTTTTATTGGCTAGGAAATAAAAACCAAAAACCAGTGAGACTCCAGAGGGGTAGCTTCCCTATCTAAACTGGTTCTGAGGGGACTGAGAGTCTAAGAATGGAGTGAATTGCCATGAGTTGGGTTGGATATGGGAGTGGAGAACAGAGGGGAAAATGCGCATAACCTTTGGAAAGTTCTGCTGAGGATCCTGAGGATTTAAGGTCATATACATGGGCACTTCGTTGGCCATGGAGCTACCCCTTTCAACTCTCCCTTCCAGATTACCTGTTGCAGGGAACATAGCTGTCTGACAAGTCTCAAACTGCCATAACTTTGGACCCACTGAGGCATTCAAGTTAGGTCTCCTTCCCATTGGCTGCTCCCAGACAATGAGAACACAGTGGGAGTAGTAAGCCTGGGTCATTCCTGCCTGACAGAGGACTCCTCTGATGGGAAGTGAGCTCGAGGACCTCAGGGATCCCTACTGGCATAGCTGAGACTTTCTCAGAACTGCACTGTGGTCTGAGGCTGCTTCCAACCCAATCCTCTCTTCTCTCCTGAAGCTTCTTCTTGCCTACTCATGTCCCCCACCCCCTTTTTCCTTCACAAGTATTTCCCCCAATTACTGCCTTGCCCATCTAATCCCTCCTTGACATCTGCTCTTCAGAAGAGCTGGACTTCTGAACTAACAGAGTTTGTACGTAAAGTACTTAAGATTAACTCTAAACATTGAACTTTAGAACTCTAAATCTGTAAACTATGCTTAAAATTTAACAACGCCCTATCTTAGTCTAAAGCTATGTGGTAGGTTAGAATCAGAGCTAAAAATACCGCCAAACAGGACAAATGGTTTCTGTTTCTGTATATCTGATATACACACAGGCAAAATAGGGGGTAAAAGTAGCCCAGGTTGGCCTATAACTAATGCGAAAAATGTCATGGCTCAGTTGACTCATGGGACAACAGGAGTGTAGCCAAGTCCTTGAGGTATGAGAGGGGTTGAAGAGCATGGACCAGGTGTCCAACAGTTACAGAGTATAAACAGCACAGCTGTCCCCACCACTAGCCAGGCGAGGAAAGCCCCAGAGAAGAGGAGATTGCAAGCAGTGAATTGTGTATCAACTCCTATAATGAGGTGACATTTCAATCTATTTTTTAAAAATTTATATTGGGCATTTCGAATCATTTTATATTTTTGTTGTGGTTATGGATTACTCATGACGGGAAAGGTATATGAAAACCACGCAGGTTGTAACCTGGAAGCATTTTATTGTATGGAGAAGTCATTCAGACCCCAAACACCAGAGAGTTAACCCTTAAAAAACTCCGTCACGTAGAGACCCCAAGCACCATGAGAACACAGCCTCTAGTCCCTCAGAAAGGCAACAACCAATCAGCCAAACATGCTATGCTGTGTTTCAACTCCCACAGGATCTTCTAAGCTACAGTTAAATTAAACTATCAGCCTGGCCTAAGCATGTGGGCAAGTCCATGAAGTGATGAAGTAACAACAAACCTTTCTACACATTGATACTCCAGCAACTTGGTCTCACTGTTTTTCTTATCTTCTTCATTTTTCTGAGCCTCGTCTTAATGTGACCTATAGTTTTGCCTTTCTTCAAAATATGGTAAGTTTAAAAAAAAGTGACTGAACTTTTCAATAAATCCAAAGAAAAACAAGGTCTCTGTCAGCCATGATGAAATCCTAGGTGATTAGAGCTTCTTTAGATTAATGCAGTATCTCTCACCTTTACTGAACTCATTGAAAAACATAAAATAATGTAAATTATGGTTCCTCCCCCATCTGCCCTAGAAATTCTAATACCCTTCCCAAAAGAGAGCTGGCCCCCAACCTCTGTGAAACCTGCGAGTCAACATTTTCCAGAACTTTTTTCCTACTGTTTAATATTACAGAAATAGTACCTTTCATTTTCTTTTCCAAATATAAAATCATATAATGATACAGAGAATGTTTTTACAAACCACAAATATCCTAATGAATATTGATATATCCTACCCCATCACTGAATACCGGGATAGGTCTCACCGACATCAGTTGAGAATTATTGGTCTAGTCTAACACCCTTCCTTTGCAGACGAGAAAAATTGAGGTCATAGATTAAATAATTTGCCCAAGTTTGCAAAATTAATAAAAACTGAAATTTATTAAAGTAATATAAATTTATTTAATCAATTTGAAGAGGAGCCCCATATTGTTGAGGGGCAGTGAATATAACAACCAAAACATAATTACTATCCCGAAATGATAAAATATGATGCTATGTTTCCTATATTATAATTTGGTTCTGTCTATTAATTTCCCACAGTATCTATTCTACGCAGCCTCTCGTGATGAAGGCAGTGCACAGCAGAGCACAGTTCCTGCCCTCGGGGAGCTCACTGTCCAATGGGCACAACAGACAAGTAAATAGATGACTTTAATTTATGATGCAGGTTTGATGACGGGGGAACAGAGCAAGAATGAAGTGCAGAAGAGAACAACTGAACCAAGCCAAGACTCGTGGTCAGGAAAGCTTCCTGGAGCACTCTTCTTGTCCCTGCACCATGAGACGCTCCTGAAAACAGAGCTTGTAACTGGTTGCTTTAGTACCTCCATAGTGCCTAGGAGTCCCATGGGCTTATTAGCCCTTCATAAATATCACTTACCCCTTTGCATGACAGTTTTCTACATGATTCTGTAGCCACATAGTTTTTACAACTTTGTAAACACATGATTGAACTCATTATTATTCTTTTTCTTTCTTTAAACTTGAGTTAAATATTTACCTAACCATATAATAGCAAGAAAAAAATCCCACTTTTACCTCTTTCTATCCAAAAGGCAATTTCTCCTTCACTGCCTCTTCTTTTGTTTCACTTATGAGAACTTGGGTATTGAGTGTTTGTATACAATGAAAACAAAAATGGGATTCTGTTTGCAGGAATCTTACAATAAAAAAGTAAATAAAAATAAATCCACCAATTATAAATCTTCAGATCAGACAGATGGCCTGGATTATTTCAATCATAATATAGGGCAAGACTCAAAAGGTTTTAGGGCCATGTTACAAGGTCTATAATTTGGCGACCCTCAACTGCTTCTTTCCTCCTCCCTTTTCTATTGACTTCAGGGCTGGCCTGGACAGGCAGTGTGACAACATAGCCTTTTTCTCAGAACACTAGAATTGTGCCACCCACAGTCCAATGGCCGGAGGCCAGGGCACTGCTAGTCACACAGACATGAGTCAGGATGTGGCATGCTAGAATTCCCACTCAGGTTCTTTCCTGATGGCTTTCTTGGAATTGCCATCAACAGCAAGATGGTAAGAAATGTGTGATATAAAAGAAACATGTGGTATGGCTGGTCAGAAAACTTGACTCCCACTCTTATTACTTTCTAGATGTGTGACCATTAGCAATTTTTCTAATCTCTTCTGCTATCTCATAGTTACTGTAAAAAACAGAATGAGATGATGAAAATTAATAGTTTACTTTCTGTTAGTGAGAGAAAAGAGGCATTCCCATATTTATTTGGTCAGAGTGTAAATTATAAGACCTTCTGAAGAACAATTTGGCTAGTAACTATCAGACTTTCAAATGCCCCGCACTTTGGCCTAGTTATTCCTCTGGGAATTTAGCCTTGGGAAATAATTAAGAAAGTGTAGAAAGATATATGTAAAAGGAGGTATACCACTGTGCTGATTGTAATAACAAAATGTTAGAAAAAAATCAAATGTCCAATAATAGAAACTGATTAAATAAATTGGAATGTACCTACATAATAGTACATTATATAGCTACTAAAAATAATGTGAAAATATAAAATATAGCTGTTGGTACATAATGGCATGTAAAGGTAATTATTAAGTATACAAACAAGTAAAAAATTTGTATATATGATGTGAGATATATATCTATATAGATATATATCCATAAACATCTACATAGAGAAGTGGGGTGGGTATGGAACCATACTCCCAGTGTCCAAAGAGTTTAACTAGAGTAATGTATTTTATTTTTCTTCTATTTATGTGTCTGTGTATTCTAATTTTTCTATAATGTGCATATATTTCTATTTTAACAAGAAAATAACCTTACATTTAGAAAGTACAATAAAGTGTAGGGGCGCCTGGGTGGCACAGCGGTTAAGCGTCTGCCTTCAGCTCAGGGTGTGATCCCGGCGTTATGGGATCAGGCCCCACATCAGGCTCCTCCACTATGAGCCTGCTTCTTCCTCTCCCACTCCCCCTGCTTGTGTTCCCTCTCTCGCTGGCTGTCTCTATCTCTGTCAAATAAATAAATAAAATATTTAAAAAAAAAAAGAAAGTACAATAACGTGTATGAAAACCTAGACTCCACCGCTATAGTATAGCCAGGTATCAGAGTACTATGTACACTTATGAATTATCAAATGGCCTAGGTTTTGTCATTTCAATGACATATCTCTCACTGTAAATTTTTTAATAGAAAAAGCCCCCTTTTCCATGGTAAGAGATTGCTAAGCATTCAAAATAGTGAAATACTTTGTTCATTTTCACTAAAATCAACACTCCTTTAGTAAACTTACTTGAGGTTAATGAAGAAACTGAAGATGTCCGTGCAAAAGGTGATGTTGTGAAAAGGGGAGGGAAAAAACCCTGACCCATTTGTCTTGTATAACAAGTTCGACAGTCTTTACCCACTAAACATACAGCAGAGAGTGTTTTAAAATAGTTACCTCATTTGCAAATAGGAAACTCCAGTTCTATTGCTGGTTCCGGCAAAAACTTTCTGCAGAAACTCAGACAAGTATAACTTGTCTGTGCTTGAATTAATTTGTCTACGAAATGAACATCATGCTGGCAAAGCCTGTAAGTGAAGTTTAGCTTTTGAATGTAAAAATATTATAAACCTCCTTAAATTGAAGTAGGAGGAGAACTTGGAAAAGGAAGAGAAGAAAGTTTGGATGATTCATTAAAGAAAAATTCATAGCCATTTCTCAACGAGATGCTACAAATTATCTTTAATGAGCCAATTCCAGTAATTTAACTCCAAAACCTTACTCTGTTGCTGCTAAAATTTGAACTATCGGCATTCATATCTGACTTATAAACACCAATATATTTTACATGGGTCAAGTCTTTTAAGGTTTTCACAAACTTTAATTTAAATACTATTTTTTACTCAACAATATGAAACTTTTAATGTAAAACTACCTGAATTATACAGTACTAATTTTTCAAACTAAATTAAATACTGAACTATATTTTATTGAATTGTCAACTCATAAATACATGGAAACACAATTAATAAAGAGAAATCTGTGTCTCTACCCATTATTGACTGTTTTTGAAGTGAGAGAGTCATGTAGAATTGACTATAAGACATTCCATAACAAATATATCAGGTCTGAGTCTACTGAAACAGCAGCAAATTACTCACTTTTAGAAGGTATGTTAATGATTTTGGAACACTAGGAAAATATTTCTCAATTTTTCCCAATCCCTAGCACATACAAAGAATAAAAGCTGGCACTCACATTTCTTTTCCTTTTTCCATACTCGCTAGTCTATTATCTGTATTTTCATAGTCTTAATTTATGAACTTATGTCTCTATGTCCAATGCATTCTGAAAGGTTTATGGAAAATACAACATAATTAAGCCATCAAAAAAATACGAAGGTAAGACATAGACATAAAAAGTCTCTCGAGACAAGTAAACTTAAGGGACTGCCATATAGTGCTAAAGAAAACAAAGACAATTCACATTCAAAAAGAAGATGAGTGCTACAATGCCCAAATTGAATTAGAACTGCATAGGGATCAGTACATTTCCTGGAACATAATTGGTGCTCAGTAAATGTCAGAGAATTTTGTTTTTCCCTTGTGCTTTTTCTCAGCCAGAAGTTTTGTGAAAGTCAGAGCTAAACGTTAAAAGATGGGTAAGATTCGAATAGGCAAAAGGGAATGGAATAGGCATTAACACAGGTTATTGTTATGACAAAAGGTTTAAAGGCAGGATGACATATTCTGATTTAATAAACTGACCCCCTCAGTTGGAGTAGAGGTGTTGGTAATAGAGAAATGGGATGGTTGGGAGTCCAGTGTTTTGCTGTTTGCACTTGGAAATGGGCATCTACATATCCATACTATCAATTGAGCATCCATCAAATGTATACTGGATCTAAAATGAGTGCTTGGAGCTCATCAGGACCTCCAGTCCACTTCTACTCTTTCCTTGCCTAACAGCCCTCTCCTATCTTTACTCCCATAATTACCCTGCTTAGATTTTGCAGTTGAACATTCTGACTTCTTTCTTACCAATGCTCTGGATTCCCCTGCCCCACCGTCTTTCCATAGTGTCTACTTGGCAAAACCCCAACACTAGATGAACTCAACTGTTTGCTTTTTCCATGCAACTTACCAGGTTTGGTTCAGTGTTGCGTGGTGCAGGTGAGAAGTAACAGCTGGGCAATTTGCCATCATAAATCTGATCACCACTCTCAGCTGGGCTCTCCAACCTGGCTGTCAAGGAGCTGACCACAATTCCTTAGCCCTGCTTCCATTTTTCACACTGCTTCAAGCTCTCTCCACGCCCCTCAAGTCTACGTTTTATCTTGCATTTCCATCTGAGAACCTTTCCTCCTACTCTACTGAGAAAATAGAAGTCATCATAAGAGAACTTCTTAACTTCTGATTATCAAATCTATCAAATCTACTTCTGTTTTCAACCCTCCTTTTCTTTTCTCCTACTGGAAATTAGCAGAATCTATCATTTTATATAAAGCCAATCCCTCAACATGGACTGTAAATTTCATTTCCAGTGTTCTCTGGGACACTAATCTGTAATTAATTCCTCTCTCTCACATATCAGCCTTCTCCCTTTCTTACTCCTTCTCATCAGTATTTAAACAAACTCAGATCTTTTGACTGGGAGGTAATGATCTTCCTCTTCCCAACATCCTTTGAACCAAATATCCTACTCTCCTACTTTTCATTGTCAACCTTCTTGAAAAACTTGACTGTACTCATTTTGCTCTCTTACTTGCCACTCCTACTCCTTAACCCACTGTCATCTAGTTTTCTCTGCCATGATTCTACCAGAATTGCTTTCATCAGGATCACCAAAGACTATGTATAAATAAATCGAGTGGATATTTTCAGTTATTTTAACACTTGCCTTTTCTTCAGCATTTGAAACTGTTGATCACTCTTGAAAATATTCTTTGAGGCTTCTATGGCTCCCCACACTAGTGGTTTACTACTTACCTTCTGCTTCCTCCTTTGCAGTCTTCTCCTTACCCCTTAGAGAGTAAATATTAACCTTTTTCACTCTTTGCTTTTTCTCTGGGCTATCTTATCTATTCCCAAGATTCCAAAATCCTCCCAAATCTTCAATCTCCGTCTCTTCTATGAGCTCCCAGTCCATATCTCCAACTCTTTCTTGAGTGTCTTTAAGTGGAGACACATGAGCAACCCAGACTCAGCATAGGTCCCAAACTAAGGTCATTCCCTTCATCAACCAAATGGCTTCCCTTTAGGGGTTTCCTGTCTCAGAAAAGGCTGTCATCACCCAACCAACTGCTCAAGTCAGGACTCAGGAGTCACCGGTGTGTTTGAGAAATACCACCAAGTCCTACTAAGTCTCATGCTGATTACTGCAACCTTCCTATCACCCAGTTCATTTAATCTTTTCAACCATCTCAGTGACTGGAACTATTTGAAGTCATGTCATTTTCCTAAGTCATTAGTGTACCTAGAAGGATCATCTGTGCCCAAGTTTAAAGTTCTGGTTTCTTTTTTATAGGAGATTGAAAAAACATCTAGGAAAGGTCTTTTCGCTCCTTCATCTCATCTTTTTAATGATAGTGTTGGTTAAGATGACATCCCTAATTTTTGCACAACAATTTTTTTGCAGGTACACATCATCAATGTTTGGTCATGCTGACAAAACTGGAAGGAATGTGTCTTCTTTCTGCAAACATAACATTTCTACAGCCTAGGAAAATACAGGTTACTGCTATTTGGCTGGAGACATCTACTATATATGTGTAACAGGCTGAACTGAAATTACTCAACCAGTGTTACAGGTATCTGTTGGGATTAAGAACAATAGTGAGAAGGTCACAAAGAAATCTGCTTGTTCTTTGCTCTATTACCTACAAACGAACAACAGATCACCTATGTAAGGCAAAGGTCACAGGTGGTGCTAGGCTGATCTCCCATGGCCACTTGCACCTCTTCCCCGGTCTCTGTAGAAAGATGCCAAGACGGGGACTTCAGTTTAAAGCTCTCCATCTGTTTTTTTAGTAACTATGCCTTTGTGGATGATGTCAAAGGCCTGATCCTAGCTCCCTGCCTGATCTCCCCTCCTGCTACTGTCCCCATCCTTCTGTGATACAACCCTGCTTCCTTGTTGCTCAGACGCTTCACTTGTTGTTCTCTCTGACTGGAACTTTCTGTTTCCAGATTCTTCATGGCTAACTTCTTGTCATTCAGCTCTCAATCCACTGCCACAAAGACCTCCTAAATTAACCATCTTCACCCTCTATCACATTGTTCTGTTGCATTTTCTTTGGAATACATTCAAAGGCCTGAAATTATCTTGTTCATTTATTTTTCTTATGTGCCTGTTAGAATGTAATTTCCTAAATACAGACTTTTTTTTTCCTATTTTGCTCATTGTTGAATTCCCAGTGTCTAGAATAGTGATTAGCAAACTTTTTCTGTAAAAGGCAGGCAGAAAATGTTTTAGACTTTGCAAGCCATATAATATTTGTTGCAAATACCCAGCTCTGGCTTGGAAGCATGAAGGCAGCCATAGACAACAGGTAATTGATGCATGTGTGTGTTCCATTAAAATTTTATTTCTGAACATCGAAATTTGAATTTCACATAATTTTGATGTTTCATAAAATATTATTCTTCTTTTGATTTTTTTTAACCATTTAAAAATGTAAAAACCATTCTTTGCTCATGAGCCATGAAATAATAGGCAGCTGTCCAGATTTGGCCTGCAGGTCATAATTTAACAACCCCTGATCTGGACTGACTATTGCTATAAACAAGAATTGCAAAAAGAAATTCTTAACTGAATGAATGAATGAACAAGGAAATGGATTTTCCTTGTAAACATTCATAGACTTGGCATGGACCAAGAGTTAGTATGAGTACCCATTCTACCGGTTCAGTCCTCAAGATGGATTTGTTCTATCTGCTTGGTTGTTATTTGTTTATGGGAATGCCTGATCGTTAGTCTGAGTCACCAGGATCAATGTAAGACATGGAGTTCTTATAATGTAAGAACAGTTAAGACTTTGTCAGTACTGTAGGTATAAAGGCCAAGTAAATTGCATTGGGTTCTATATTCAAGATTAAAGCTTACATATTCGACTTTCAAAAGCTTAAACACTATGATGAAAGAGATGAATAATTTATTGCTCTTAAAATACATATCTATAAGTCATGAGTGAAATAAGAAGACTCTTAAAGGTAATTTTAGAAAGATTATTTTTACCTTTTCCTCCAACTCCTTACTTCATATAATTGGGGAGGTTTCCTAAAGAAAGTACAATTTGAAGAGTTTTAAATAAGAACTTTGAAATGGGTCAAGTCGTATTTACTCTCATTAGGACTGTTTTCCCCATCCATGGTCATGTTTCATGAAACACTTCACTTTTAACTATACCCACCCACCTCCAAATGTTCAAATAAAAGGAAGAGATTGGACTTCTGTCCTTAAGTTAAGATCAGAGCAAATATTAAGTTAAAACAATAAAAGGGAAATTACAATAAAGGTAAAATCCTTTCATTTAAAAAGTAAGTTAAAATGACAAAGGATTACTGTTAACATACTAAATCACTCTGGAAGAATGATTTCCTCTAATGAATCAGATTAAATCATTCATCAGAGGGAAAACACATAATGTCTTAAAGAAAGTTTTAGCAAAATCTTCAACAGCTCCTGGCTGCAGAAACTTGGTGGAAAAGTTTGGAATAACAGCATGAGTTTGCAAGAGTGCTCAACCGAGAGCTGTAAAGAGAGCATTGAGGTCTTGTTAGAAATAACTGCTGAACTGGGGATAGTACCTTACTTTTGAGTAGCCTGGGATTGTCTGCTTGTAAATTGTCACTTGTAAAAGTAATTCACAAAGTGGAGAGATTTTGAGTCATTTCTTGGGCTGTCTCACAAGCACACAATGCGTACTTCACACTTCATAGTCTCGCTCTGATTAATAAAGTGCACAATATCAGGGGCAGGGGGTTATTCTTCTGGAAACTCCAACAGATTATACTAATATTTAGAGCTTTTATAGGGAGGGAGGGAGGGAGGGAGGGAGGGAGGGAAGGAGGGAGGGAGGGAGAGGGGGAGGAAAGAAAGAAGGAAATGTTTTCTTTCAATCACTTTCAGTTTGGAGAGTGATACAAAGCAAAGTGCTCTCAGTTGACAGTCCTTGTCTGGAGGTCCATTTCATTACTTTTCTAAGCTCAGGCCTGAAATGCTGAGCGCAGCCCCAAGGCTGAGTCACCTTTCATTGAGCCTGGAACTTGAGGTATTTGTGTGAAAGCCAAGTTCTGAGTAAACCTGAGACTATTTACAGTTTCAGGTGGGAATCAGGTGCTATTCAAGACTAAACTTGGCAAGTTTTGCCTGGATTATGCATTTAATGGTACTTGAATTATGAGGCATTTAGGAATTGGGGGGAGCCCCATTGCTAGAAACTGAATTTAACAAGCACCCCATTTAGCTTTGTGCATCTCCAACCTAGAACCCAGCCCCTTGGCTTAACACACAATGGATATTCAATAAATGTCTGTGTGCCATGTAGAAATAAAACTGACTATAACTTGAGACAAACTTTTAGGCTTCTGGAGTTAAAAGTTGACAGTCTCTCCTGAAAAGCCAAAGCAATCTTGAGAGAGAAGAATGAAGGTAGAGGCATCACACTTCCTGATTTCTAACTATATTACAAAGCTATAGTAATCAAAACAGTATGGTATTGTCATAAAAACAGACACATAGATGAATGGAACAGAAGAAAGAGCCCAGAAATAAACTCATGCATATATAGCCAATTAATTTATAACAAAAGAACCAAGAATTCACAATGAGGAAAGGATTGTCTCTTCAGTGAATGGTGCTGGGAAAACCGGACAGCCACATGCAACAGAGTGAAACTGGACCCTTATCTTACACCATACACAAAAATTAACTCAAAATGGATGAAAGACTTAAATGTAAGACCTGAAATCATAAAACTCTAGAAGAAAACATAGGCAGTAAGCTCCTTGACATCAGTCTTGGCAATGACTTTTTAAATCTGACACCAAAAGCAAAAGCAACAAAAGTAAAAATAAGCAAGTAGGACGACATCAAACTAAAAAGCTTCAGCACAGCAAAGGAAGTCATCAACAAAATGAAAAGGCAACCTACTGAATGGGAGAAAATGATTGCAAATTCAAAATATATGAAGAACTTACAACTCAATAAAAAAAAATCTAATTAAACAATGGGCAGACCATCTGAATAGACATTTTTCCAAAGAAAACATACAGATGGCCAACAGACACAGGAAAAGATGCTCAGTATCATTTATCATCAGGCAAATGCAAACCAAAACCATGATGAGATGTCACCTCACACTTACTAGAACATTTTCCATCAAAAAGACAAGAAATAGCAAGTGTTGGCAAGGATGCAGCAATTTCACTTCTGGGTATTTATCCAAAGAAAATGAAAACACAATTTGAAAAGATATATGCACCCCCATTATTTACAATAACAATATATGGAAACAAACTAAGTGTCCATTGATAGATGAACGAATAAAGAAGATGCAAATATTATTCATCCATTAAAAGGGAATATTATTCATCCATAAAGAAAGAATAAAATCTTGCCATTTACAACAACATGGATGGACCTCAAAGGCATTATGCTACGAGAAAACTAAAATAAATCAGAGAGAGAAAGGCAAGTACCATATGATCTCTCTTGTATGTAAAATCAAAAAATAAAAGTAAAACACAAACTCATAGATACAGAGAAAAGATGAGGGTTATAAGAAGCCAGGAATAAGGGTGGGAGAAATGGGTAAACTATTGCGGTTTCTTCGGTTAAATAAATTGAATAAAAATTAAAAAATAAAAAGATCCTATCTACAAGAAGTAAAGTAAAACAGTCATGAGGATAGAGAGCATTACAACTCTAGTTAATAATATTGTATTGTTTATTTGGAAGTTGCTGAGAGAGTAAATCTTAAAAGTTCCCATCACAAGAAAAAAAATTGTAACTACGTACGGTGATGGATGTGAACTAGACTGATTGTGGTCATTTATAACACACACAAATGTTGAATCATATGTTTTATACCTGAAACTAAGATAATATGTATATATGTAACATAATATGTCAATTATACCTCAGTTAAAAAATTTTTTTTTTTACAGTCTCCTCTTCATCCCCTCCTCTTCCAAATGGTGGTATTTTCCTCTGCTAGGAGAAACTTCATGAACTCTGTGTACCTGTGTATGTGTGTGTGTTTAGGTAAGTGTTTCCTTCACTGCACAACTGCTGTTGCTGGACACAAAGTGAGGGAGAGAGACCCAGCTGAGATTTTCTGAGATTAAGACCAAAAGGCCTATAGCGGTGGGCACAGTAGTCATGTGGGGCCTTGCTCCCCCTAAAATTAAGTATCTCTCCTTTACAATATGGGGATGTACTCTCGAGTTCAGGATGTTATGAAAAAGGAGGAAAAATTACTGCACTCATACTGCCTGGCTTAAGAAAGAAAGAAAGAAAGAAAGAAAGAAAGAAAGAAAGAAAGAAAGAAAGAAAGAAAGAAAGAAAGAAAGAAAGAAAGAAAGAAAGAAAGAAAGAAAGAAAGAAAGAAAGAAAGAAAGAAGAAGGAAGGAAGGAAGGAAGGAAGGAAGGAAGGAAGGAAGGAAGGAAGAAAGAAAAAGAAAGAAAGAAAGAAAGAAAGAAAGAAAGAAAGAAAGAAAGAAAGAAAGAAAGAAAGAAAGAAAAAGAAAGAAGAAAGACAGACCTGATCAAACTGTATCAACTATTGGTAGGCGTTAGCCCACTAGTGGAAGCAGGGAGGGTGATGAAGATGTCAAGTCTGAAAGCAGAAAGGGGAGGTCAAGTGGAGGTTCAGAACTTCTTTGAGTCCTTTTAGAGAAAGGTTATCAGAGATTTGCATAGGGAACAATTCCTTGATAAGAAAGTACTTAAGGGCAGTCTTGGTCAATTAGAATCTGTTTTTCTAAGATTAGAATTTGACATTTTGATTCTAATATAATTAAAATTATCTATAACACCCTGCAAGTTGAATACAGGAAAACACTAAACACTAAACGTAAAACTAAGTCCTTGGGAGAGAGAGGGGAAGGAACCTGGGAAAACAGACCACAGAAAGTAGAGTTTATCCAACCCCTCAATTTACAAATGAGGAAATTAAGTCTAGCGCAATTTAAACAATATAGAAGTTCACTCGGCAAATGAGTATCTGGGATCAGACTAGTTACAAATGAAAGGAATTTCCAACGAAGGTGACGTGAGGTCTAGCAGAGGTATTTTGGGCAGGCAGAAATTCCGATGTTCTTCATAACAAGCTGTGTTTATACGCACAGTGTAGTTGTTTTTAGAGATCCACGAAGTATGCAAATATATCTTAAAATTCTCAAGCCAACCTTAAATGCTATCATGCACATAACACGGGGAGGGATAATGTTCCCATTCACGGCATTCCTTAAGTTTGCTAAGGTTATTGGTGCTAAGTAGACAGACTGCCTTGGCAAAAAAAAAAGGCAATTATCTGAAAAATATATAAATTATCTGTACAGTTCAAGAAAAGGTTGACCCACACTATCCTAATACAGTAATTGCCTCTATTTTCCACTTTATTGCTATATATTCTCTTGAAATTCCTGGAACAGTCTATGCTGCTATCCCAATGATATCACACACACACACACACACACACACACACACACACACACAGAGTGAAGCCAGACCTCTCCCTTTGCCTGAGCAAAGAAAAGAGAAGAAATGCTTGATTCTATGGTTAACCCATGAAGGGAGCATCTCCATTTCCATCAGGATCTTCCCGCTTGCTGCTTCCCAGAGTGCCTGGCTGCCAGGGTACCCTTCGCTGACACAAGTCAAGCTGCCCCTCCCACTAAGATGAAAGTAAATCCAAAGTTAAGAGAGGAACAAGGAACAGGAGGTGGAGGGGTAGAGGGACGATGCTGCCTAAGGTACTGTAATTAGTGCTGTGAGCTGAAGCAGCTTCCTGTGCGTGATTATCAGGTCAATGTGGTTTGTTTTGAGAATTAATTAAGATACTATTTATGTAAGCTACAAAGTGAAGCTTGTGTGTCTCTCTTGGTCCTTTGAGTAAAAAGATGTCTCTGTGTCTTCCAAATAAAACTATATTGATGTTAAACAATTTATCTTGTCTCCCAGCAAAGAGTCTGAATCTAATTCCTGTACTATCTTCCTAAAATATGGTGAACTAACTACGAGGAAGGAAAAACTCAACTATCCCCACTTGCTTGAACTCAGTTTGGGCTGTTACATTATTGATTCATCTAACTAGAACTGCTAACAGGGGAATGGCATAACTCTTTGATATTTAAACTCGAAATTATTTCTTTTTTTTTTAAGATTTTATTTATTTATTCGACAGAGATAGAGACAGCCAGCGAGAGAGGGAACACAAGCAGGGGGAGTGGGAGAGGAAGAAGCAGGCTGATAGCGGAAGAGCCTGATGTGGGGCTCAATCCCAGAACGCTGGGATCACGCCCTGAGCCGAAGGCAGACGCTTAACCACTGTGCCACCCAGGCACCCCTAAACTCGAAATTATTTCTGAGCCTTTTTTTCCAACTCGGCTGTATTCGTAGACATCAATGTAACTTAGTGAAGTCATAAGTGCCTCTCTAGCAAAGTGACGCACCCTCCATTCCCTTCGTGGGGGATAGAAAGTATCAGAATCTCCGACAGGGAATCTATACTCATTGTTAGCACTCACCATTGTGTTGAATAGCTCCTTAGTGTAGATTACCAGGGTAAATATATAAGAACCCAAAGAGATACGCAACTATAAAATGTGTCCTCTCCCTCAATTTAATTGAGAAAGCAAATCATGTCCATAAAAAGATAAAAACAGTGATAACACAATGCAAGGTAACAGACCTCAAAGAAAGTGCTACAGACCATAAAAGTTACAGGTGTTCACAAGCAATAAATCAGAAGTTACCAAGGGCTGAAGAGGTGACTGGTTTTTTTTTTTTTATTTGCCTTAATCAGGGAAGCCCTAAGTAAGATTTCCCAATTTTTTTTTTTAAACATTTGTTCCAGCTTCCACAGCATTCGATTCCCATCACTTAAGTGACTCAACTGATCCAGGCCAGGAAGGGGTCCAGGGGTGAGAGTGTATTCCAAAGTAACATAAAATAGAAAGAAATTACCCTTGATTTCTGAATGTCATGTCAAACTTACACGATTATTTTTTAAAGGGTTTCTCTTCAGTCTGCCTTGGTTAAGAAGGCAGCTACCTTAATGTTCTTTTCCCCCCACTGTATCTTTCAGCAGATCCTATGGGTGGGGTCCTCTCTAGGAATGACTAAAAGTCACAGGAACTGCTCAGTAAGGGACGGGCAAAACTAGGTGGGGAGAGACAGGGGGATACCTGACTAGACTCACACTGGGGCTATGTAACCAGGCTCACAGAAATCCCAGATGTGAGAAATGTTGTAGATGAGATATTAACCAGAGAGAAGGGAACATAACAAATCCCCCTTGTTTTTTCTAAATACAGACAGGATATTGTCATGATATTTACAAGTCTACCTTGTTTGTTCTAAATATAGGCAGGATATTTTCATGATATTTATAAACCCACCTTGTTTGTCTTAAATGTTATAGACAAGATATTTACCAATTTCCCTGGTCAGTTTTCTACAAAAGACCAATCATAAAAGCCCTTCTGACAACCCATTTGGGTTGCCTTTTCACTCTAGGGAGGCTTTTTTTCTTTCTTTTCTGTTCTCATCTTTATTCAGTAAACTTCACTTCACCCTTTTGTGTTTGACTCTATGAGACAAGAACTCTGCAACACTGGGACTCCACTACGAGCCAGCAGATGAGTATCTGTCCTCCAGCAGGTTCCCAAGCATGACCAGACTCTGAAGAGTGAAAGTTTCCTCAAAAAGAAGCATATGACAACATCGCAAACCAACAGGCCTTTGATGTGGTACTTCCCAAACTTTCTGCATGCAAGTCCTATCTATGTGAAACCATTTGTCTATATGAAAAATTTTAAATATATTTTTCAATCATTTTGTGTTTATATATTCTTGGATGACTAAAGTTTTCCGTTTTCACCCAAATGTGAGGTTGGAGTTTATATTATCTACCCAACTAGTCCGTAAATTTGACACTTTTGAGGTCTGTCTTCAATTTAATGGTAAAAACTATTCATTAGGAATAGCATCCAGGTGCCATAATCAGACTGAAGATTAAGATACCATTTTTAAAAAGGGGGGAATATAATTTATACAGAACTATAATGAGTTTGTATGATTAAGTGGGAAGACCCATTGGTTGAGATTAAGGAGTAAAATGGATTTTAAAAATACCCTGCCTTCCATCTGGAATTGTTGGGTAGATCAATTTAAACTATTTGTTTCAGGGATGCCTGGATGGCTCAGTTGATTGAACGTCTAACTCCCGATTTCAGCTCAGGTCATGACCTCAGGGTCATGAGATCGAGCCCCACATGGGGGACTCTGCTCTGGGCATGGAGCCTCTCTCTCCCTCTGCCCCTCCTTTCCCTCCCCAAGCATGCATATGCTCTCCCTATCGCTCTCTCTTTAGCTGAGTCCCTCAAACTTATTTCCTGTTCCTTATTTGAAGAATGTAAAAAATGACACCATACTTGCTCTGACCACCTTACGATGTTGTTCTGAAGATCAAATTATTAAAAGAACATAAAAGTGCTTCAAAAAAATTTTTAAAGCATTTTGCAAATGCTAGAGTTAAGATAAAATATAAGGTAATTAGCCATCTAGCTTTAAAATTTAAAAAAATGAGTGTAGTATCAGTGGGGAAAAAAATGTAACTTAATTATAACAATATCTTTCTCTACCCCAAAGAATTAAATAGTAAGGATATTGAGTTCTCCACTTAGTACTCATAAAATCTTCATCTACTTAGAGAAGTCGAAAAGGCAAATGCATTCCTATAATCATTGCTACTTGTTCTGTAATACAGTCACACTCCTATGCTATTTCCTTTCTAATTTCCACATTTCCTTAGGATCTTGAAAATAAAATGACTTTGGTGTATGGAACTATCTTTTAAGAAAGTAAAACTACCGTAAGCATTTCCTTTAAGGTGCCAATCAAAATCATGAGTGAATTCCACGTATGATGTTAGTCATCTCAGGTTTACCTCCTAATAGAGTATATGTACCTATTTTTTCTTCTCTGTTCTTAAAATTGCTTTTCCATGTTTGTTCATTATTCTTGAAATACCAATAACATGATAAAGGATACCATTAACAGTTCTTGAGTGTGTATTGTGTGCCAGGCACTGGGCTGAGCCCTCTTATCATTTCACTTTACAGTAATCTCATGGATGTATCCTTACTGTACAGTGAGAAAAATGAGGCCAGAGAGCTGAAGCAATTAGACCAGTGTCACAAAGCCAGAACCAGAGTGTGGATCCCAAGTGTGCAGTGAACCCATGGCATAATGCAACCCCTCAGTCTCTTTCTCAATCACTTCATCTCACGGCAGGTAAAGTCGCCTTTATTCAGTGAAGGTCATCAATCTTGATGACAAGTAGCTGTACTTTTTCCTTCATCAGCTTGGGTGAGTGGGTCACAGAGTTCTAGCACTTCCCAAATAGGCCCCAAAGTCACTTTTACCAGCACAGCTGGTCTGTCCCTGTCCAACAGTGGGTCTTGCCCCAGATGTGAGAATCTACTGGAGTGTTCCCCATGCTTCTACTTCTCTTTCTACTGAGACCCTTGCTCTGGTGCCTAAGAATACTCTGCAGCCATAGCAGCGTCAAGGTTCTACTGTAGAGCGAGAGCCTTTTGAGATGTTCGACACTGTACCAGAACGAACACAGACAACATGATCTCAGCAGGTAGATGCTCCTTGTATCCTGTGTGCAAATCCAAGCACCAGCCTTATATTAAATCTGAAGGATCACTATATCAAGTGTCAGTTGGTGAAGATCTAATAATAGAACTTATCTGAAGTCCACCTGTCCCCATCAACTGGGTGGTGGCCGCACCCCCCTCCCCATCACTCAAAAGATACAGGCAGTATCCAGTTCTTGGGTTGCTGCTACTACAGCTTCTCTGTGCTGATGAAAACCAGTTTTGTGTCCCATGTTTAGTTGCAGTTCCAGTTAAAGTGAAGCTTGGTATCTAAAGACAGTAACAAAGTAAAACAGAAGTTCTTCAAGATGCCCAGTACTCCCCATAGTGAATACTGACATAGAGATACTTTCATAAACTTTCCCCTTGACAGTTACTTTTTTTTTTTTAAAGATTTATTTATTTATTTGAGAGAGAGAGCGTGAAAAAGAAAGCACAAATGGGGAAAAGAGGGAGAAGCAGGCTCCCCACTGAGCACGGAGCCTAATGCGGGGCTGGATTCCAGGGCCTTGGGATCACGACCTGAGCCAAAGGCAGACACTTAATGGGCTCAGCCACCCAGGTGCCCCCTGCCCTTGACAGTTACTTTTTAAGAAACTGAGGGCAGAGGACAAAACAAATATGTTCCCTGTTAGTAAATCTTTGTCCAACTCTTAAGCTGAAAAGTTAACAAAATGAAATCCTGCAAATTCTACCAAGATTGAAAACTGAAAGTATATACTCTCAGTTAAATGGTTTTATACCTGTTTTATTTCCCCCTATAATGGCCAAGTCTTCATGGGTAGCATGTTAAATTAGTTCAGAATGAAAACATAGAAGTTGATGAATGGATGGAAATTATTTTACCATGAATAAAGGTAAAGAATATGCACTGAGGGAGACCCTGACCAAAATGAACAGAAGTCGACTCCCTGAGACCAGAGGGGCTAATTATGAAGAATAAGTCAGAAAAGACAAGAGTAGCATCTAAATGGTGAAATGAACATGAGTTGTGGAGGACATTCCTCCATTCTGTTCTGCAACAGCCAGCTCCTATTCACCTTGGTCATCGCTTCCCTTAAGCTTGTCAGATCTGTACACCTTGGTGTTACTCGGGCATTAATAAGCTGCATTTCACCACGATTTTCAACAGCATGAAAGTGTAGTTCTTTCACCCTTCAATCCACTTGGGACTAATTTGAGCAATGCAAGGCTTAGTGGCAGGAAGCATGTAAAAATTCCATCCCAAATCTCTGACAGCTTCAGAAACCGGTATGTTGGCTTTAGGATGTCCAAACCAATTCTGGAACTTCATAATTGAAGAAGCTAACTGCAAGACTTTGACGAAGAAGTCAAACTTTCCCTCCTGCTTGCTTCTTCCAGATCAGGGCAGAAAATCTTCCTATCAAACTCCCAAATTTTGCCTTTGCGGAATTTATGCAGGCAGTGTGAGACCCACGTGTTCCCAAAGCTAGGAGCTTCTGACAGTAGGCGTGCAGGCCTGTAGCCCTCCCTTCTGTGGGCCTCAGCCCTTCCTGGCCATCAAGTAAACATGCAGAGGGTAGAGTTGCAAATTCCCAGGAGGCAAGGCCACTAGTTAGAGTTTCCAGAGACAGCCAGCAGGTCTCTGCCACTTCTCTGCGCTGCCATCCTTCGGCCCCGGGGGAAAACATAAAGGGTTCTGCCTACCAGTCAAACCACACAGACAAATACCAACTGCTCACACGGCAGGCCAGCCCCAACTGCAGAGAACAGCTGGTCCCTTAAAGACCAGAACACCAAGAAACTCTCCTAATACAGACAGGCCTCTGCTACCAAGATGTTCCGTTATAGAAATTTCTTTCAATTTCCACATGGGGAAGGGACCCTGTCTGTGTCCTCTTGCTGTACAGTACAGGTATCCCCTGCTTTTCAAAAGTTTGTGCTACGCTACTTTGCTTTTATGAAAACCTACACTTGTATTTCTTTTCTCTAACCAAAAGAAATCCAAAGAGGATTTTCACTCTTAGGAAAAAAGATGAAAAGCAAAACAGCATTTAGCATTTGTTTTGCAGCAGGCTGTTACAGAGGCGGTGCGCCCTGAGCAGTGAGCCCGGCTCCACCAAGCTCCTTCCCCGGAAACCACACTCCGCATCTCTCCATCAGCAGCCAGAGCTTCCAACTGTGGCTGTGAGCATCTGGCCTTTATCTGCATTGATTCTGTGCGTCTCTTAGCAAGATGGGCCCTAAGGTATCACAAAAGCTTAGAAGAAGGTATTTTTGGAGTCTGGGAACACTCAAAAATTCGTCATATAAATTAATAGTAATTGCTTCTTTGCTTTACAACATTTCAGCTTCTGGAAGATTTCCTAGGAACACTCTATTTTCAGATAGTGGGAGAAACCAGTAATACTAAGAATGGCTAGTACTTTCTGTAAGTTAGGCACTCTTCAAAGCACTTTTACAAATTATAATTCATTTAGTCTCCATAACAAACCTATGAGGTTAAGAGTTGTTTTGGTTTGTTTGAAGTAGGCTCTAAACCCAGCTTTGAGCCCAACACAGGCTCCAACTCACAATTCTGAGATCAAAATCCTGAAGTCAAGACCTGAGCTGAGATCAAGTCTGATGCTGAACCGACCGAGCCACCCAGGCGCCCCAAGAATTGTTTCTATTTCCATTTAACTCAAGAGGAAACTGAGACCCAGCTTGTCCAGCAGGTGCTTGATACATGATCGTCTTGAGATAAATATTTGCTAATTGAATCTTAAGATGTAAGAAAGCATCCCTCTGTATAAATAATGTAGTAAGTAGGAGGATGACCTCCAAGATCAGCCCGTAAGATCTATATAATCCAATTGTATCTTTTTATTATGAATTTAACCCTATTTCCTTTAAACCTAATAACCATTATAACATTGTTTTTATAGGGAGATATGTTCCAAATTCCAACTTGTGATGCCGTTCAACAGTTTACTTATTAAGCAGCGACTTTCTGAAACAGGATTAAGTACTAAGGGCCGGTGCAAAGCTGAGCAAGGCACATTCTCACCATTTAGGAACTTCTATCCTTACCCTGCCCCAAGGAGCAGCAGAGTACTTTCTGGAAGGACTTCCTGGCTGGGACTGTAGTAACAGTAAATCCTTCTGGACATAAGGCCCCCTCCTTCTCCACCTCAGATGCCCCTCCATCCTTTCAACAGAACCCTGGAGCTGTCCGAACTGCTACAGAAATTGAGAGATCACCATTTCCCAAAGAGCCGTTTTAAGCTAAGCTAATGAAAAGAATTTTCTCAGGTCTTCATTTTCCTTCGACTTGCGGCACCTGTTACTGCTTGTCTGGTGACAAGTGCTAGCAGATGACAAAATGAATTAACAAGTTAGTATATTAATATTAACAGAAAAATGGGGGAATGGTCCATCCTGCTGAGCTCAACAACTTGGTGTTATTTTTGCGGGCTTGGGAGTTCACCGTTGTAATTTTACAGTTCATATAGAGATTTAAGTAGTCCTGCTTTCTGCTTGAGAGATCGATTTAGTTTTTGTGGTGAAATAGAACGGATCGGCATTCCTTAGTGTTCCTGGATGGCATCCCCATCCTCCACCACCTAAAGAGGTTTAGAGCTTCCAGACTATTCTTCTCTTGATTGGACCCACCCCCACCCCCACACCACCCCACCCAAATACAACAGCTTTCCCACCTGTGAGCTCTCTGAGGGCTGGGGGCCATCTCCTGTTTCTCGTTGTATCTCCAGTGGCACCAAGAGTTAGGGATTAATAATAATCCTAATAACTGTATAAACTTCACTGAATTTAAATTAATCCCAGTGTAGGTTACTGAACAAGGCTCTAATCTTGGCTTTTCCTCCTGTCCCATTTCCCTATAGAGAGCTGCCCCAAGTCACCGGTTTGAAGAAGGGCTGTTTGTGAGTCTTTTCTTATTTAATCTTAAAAACAACAACAAAATGTTAAAACAAAGGCCGCTGGCTTAACAACGATTTTCTTTCCAGTGAGAATGATTCTTTGTCAAACCCAAAGGTATTTTACCTCAGTTCATTTCCTAAGTATTTGTTTTTCCAATCATAGATACACTCTCATTAGGTATACCTGGTAGAGGAAAACTTCAGCCATGACCCGATGAGCAAAGTTTCTGAGTAAACCAACATTCGCTGCTGAACATTTAAGTAAAACACCAACCGAAAACAAAGCAAGCTACAAGTTTTATTCCAATAGTAGATAAGTAATTTTCAGTGTATCCTTTCATGGTCAGCACAAAAGCAACTTCTAACACTGTCCAGCTGATAGAAATGTGCTGCAAAATCTTTAATCACCAAGAAAGTTTTGATTTATAACCACTGCCCACTGATTTTAAAAAGTCAATGTTAAGCATTTTAGAAAGATTTTTCAACAAAAATTGAAAACAAGAGTGTTTCTTTTAATTAAGCCTCTGTCAATCAAAAAAAAAAAAAAAACCACACACACACAAAGAACTAATAACAAAAATCTTCCGATTCCTTGAAAATTCTGAGCTTCTATTGCAATATGGAAATTTTGTCGTAAGAAATAACTAATGAGATAATTATATTCTTGGCAAAAGATCTGCCAGGAAATTCCTTTTAAATGGCAATTTCTCTGCTAAATTTAAAATGTTATTTGATTTACAAAAGTATGACTTTCAAACTTGGTCAAAATCTGTCTGTTGTGTGAAGTACACCCAGCTGGTTTACTTCTTGTGCGGGGGAAACCCTTCCAAAGGTAAATTTGCGGCCAAAGAATAGCTTAGATCCTGGGAAAATCTGCCTCAATAACATTTTCTGGAGAAAAAAAGATATTTTTTTATCCCTGCCCTTGCATTTGGGTAATATTTCATTTTTAATAGCTTGTTCCCAAAGGAACTATGACACAGGAAGGCGGAAGGAGGAGTGTCTGTAGCAAACTGAAACAAACAAGGTAGTGAGGTGTCCAGTGTGCCTCCCCTTACAGGCAACACTCTCCATGGTTTCCTTAGCAGGCAGAGCTGACCAGCTACAGCTGACTGCTGGGAGCTTGGGGAGCCACAGATTGTGTTTGTTGATAAGTAAATGCATTATTGCTTATCAAACTCGCAGCCTTTTTCAATGTGCAGAGTATTCCCGTATGGCGTGCAAAATTCTGTGTTGGAAATATCCCCAAACAGCTTTGAGCAGGAATTCCCAGGGAGCTGATTCCCTCATTATTGTATCCAATTATCTGTTCAGAGTCTCTCTTTGACATTGTAATTGACTCCTTGATGATGATTGTATTGTTCTATTTCCTGCCAAAACAAATTCAGAGATCCATTGATCCGGTTTAAAACTAAATCCCTGGGTTAAAAAATGGAACTCAGAATGAGGTTTTTCTTCTAACCCGCTGATTCACAAACTTGAAGATGCGTTAAGTTCACCAGGAAGGCTTATTAAAACACAGATTGCTGGGTTGCACCCCCAGAGTTTCTGCTACAGTTGGTCAGATTTAGGGTCCAGGAATCTGCATTTCTAACAAGTTCCCAAGTGATGCTGTTGATGCCGATCTGGAGACTGTGTTTGGCTGTTCTGCTGAGAACATAAACTCACGTAGTGTGCACAGATGAAGCTGGCTCTGCTCCATCGGTCCAGCCATCCTTAGACTCCGAGGCGGAGAAAGAGGACGGATGGACCATTCCCCTTCTGGGAGAGAGTAGAGAATGACACCTCCCACCAGTCCCAGTGAGATGGAGGAATTGGGTTGGCCTTCTCTGAGCAATTCTGCTCTAGAGTGAAATGTACTACACAGGCTGGAGTATATGTCTGTTACTTACTCCCAGCCATCTGGAAAAGAGAGCCCTAGGAAACTCCTTTTAATGACTTCTATGAAAAATAAGGGGCTGGTTTCCCAAACACAAATAATAGAACAAATTTTCTAAATTATATTATTGTAAGTCAATCATAATCTTGTATTTCGAACATTTGCACATAAACTCAAATTTCTAGATTATAACTAAATTATAGCATCTTGCTTGTATCTTAAAGCCTATAAGTTCTAACTGATTTAGGAGACAGTCTGTTGATCAAGGAGACAAAGCCTAGTTATCAAATGGCATTTGCGTAACAGATCTAAACCCCAGAAGAGGGTTATGCAAGGGGCCTCTTCCTATACTGGAAGAAAAGAACACCAGCCCCAAACACTATTATGTATATAGTTCACGTATATAAGTGTGCCTTATTATTCATATGCAATCTGATCTGATACCAGATACTCAACTATTTTCTAGGTCCAAAGACATATTCATTTGTTACCATCCAGAGCCATCGAATCATTTATTAAGCCAATCTTGAACTAAGCAGCATGAATAGAGGCCTGATAGCCATTCTAATCCACGCCCTCATCATTTCATTATGCCGGGATTCATGCAAAATTCCCTTCATAGATTTTAGCTGGCCAAGACTACTCCTATTTTAAAATCTTTCCATGATTCCTGAACTTCATAATATGGCCTCCCCATATATTTCCAGCATCATCTCTCACTACCCACCCAACCACTGCCCAAGAATATGCATCCCAACAACACAGCAATTCTTCCCAATATTAATCCAGATTAATATTCCTAAAGCAACAATTTTTTTTTTTTGTCATGTCAGTAATGACCTTACTGAAAAATCTACAGTGATCCCTCATGGTCTCTGGGGCTAAGCTCAAATTCATCTCTTTCTAATGAAGAGAAAGCTCACTGTTTGACCTGATTCACCTTATCTCATTTGTTCCCTAGCCTCCCACTGCCCCCACCACACACACACACACACACACACACACACACACACACACACACTTGTATGTTCTTCCTATACGGAACCTAGAGTGACAGGGTACTCCCGTAGGAGCGCCTGACGTGCAGGCATAGCTCAATCTGAGCTTGTCTCACTGACCAACACATGGGGATTTTCCTGCCGATCCGACCTCCTGGAGCAGCTCCACGTGCAGAGGGGTCTGCAGGAGAGTAGCACACCGTAACCTCGAACTGGTCTGCAATGAGAGAAGTATAGAAATTAAGAGGAAGCCTTTGGAAATTTTTACCACAATGTGACCGAGAAAACGTACGCCTTCAAATCTAATGAAAAAATGGGGATTTGAATTTTATATGCCTCTGTGAGTCAGGGTTCTCCAGAGAAACAGAGCCAATAGGACATGTACACACATATAGAATGAGATTTATTATAAGAAACTGGCTCAGGCGATTATGGAGTTTGGCAAGTCTAAACCTGTAGTGTAAGCTGGCAGGCTCCAGACCCAGGAGAGCTAATGGTGCAGTTCTAGTTCACAGTTGTCTGGTGGAGAACTCCTGCTTTTTCGGAGAGGCCAATCTTTGTTCCTGCCAGGACTTCAACTGATTGCATGAGGCCCACCCACATTATGGAGAGCAATCTGCTTTACTGAAAGTTCACCAAATTGAATGTTAATATCATACAAAAACACCCTCCAACTACATAAAATTAAGCATCACAATGCCTTTGGGTTTTTTTCCCCTAGTAATTAAATTTTATTGGATTCTATAAAAATATCTGTTGGAGTTGGATTGGGAGGTAAACACCATTCACAAATGGTTAAAGAGGAGGTACAGGGCCGTGTTGGTACCCTACAGTCTATAAGCCAAAGCTGGGCTGTGCCCTGTGTTTGTTTGACCAGCAAGCTAAGAATGCTTTTTACATTTTTAAAAGATCATACAAAAAGACGAAGAAGTAGAGAAAGAAGAAGAAATAGGAGGAGAAGAGGGAGGAGGAAGAGGAGCAGGAGAAGGAGGAGGAGGAGGATGAAAAGGAGTAGGAGAAACAGAGACCATATGTGGCCCACAAGCCTAAAGTAGATCCTATGTGGCTTTTACTTTTACAGAAAGTTGGCTGACTCTGTTCCCATGTGGTCTGTCTATACCAGTGTAAGTGCTGCATATTAATGTGAACTCCTACTATTATTTCATTTTCTATCTGTCTTACCTTCCTAAAGAGACATGCACTTTCTGTGTGAGTGGAGACCAGAAGACAACTTCACACAGAGCAGAGCCTATCCTACACATCAGGCCTTGATAAATGCTGATTTAATGGAACTGGCTTAGCTGCTGTTGGTGTTCTCAGAAGCAAATTTCTCAGAAATTGGTCTTCTCACATGTACCTCCCATTTAGGGAACCTAAATGTCTGTTTGTATTTAGTGATCAGGAGTACCCACAGACAGGAAGGTTTCTGTGTTGGACTGGTGGTCAGTAGCCTCTGAGACAGTCCCCCAGCGAACCCTTCTGCAGTCAACCCTTGTGCAATCCCTCTCCTTGAATGTGGACTGATACTAGTAACCCACTTCTTTGGTTTTTTTAATTCCAGTATAGTTAATATACAGTGTTATATTAGTTTCAGGTGTACGATATAGTGAATCAACACCTCCATACATTCCCCGGTGCTCATCACAAGTGCACTCCTTAGTCCCCATCACCTAGTTAACCCATCCCCTCACCCACCTCCCCTCTGGTAACCATCAGTTTGTTCTCTATAGTTGAGAATCTGGTTCTTGGTTTCTCTCTCTCTCTCTCTCTCTCTCTTTTTCCTTTGCTCATTTGTTTTGCTTCATGAGTGAAATCATATGGTATTTGTCTTTCTCTGACTGACTTATTTCACTTAGCATAATATACTCTAGCTCCATCTGTGTTGTTGCAAATGGTGAGATTTCATTCTTTTTATGGCTGAGTAATATTCCATTGTGTGTGGGGGTGTGTGTGTGTATATATATATATATATATACACATCTTCTTTATCCATTCATCAATCAATGTACGCTTGGGCTACTTTCCATAATTTGGCTATTGTAAACAATGCTACAATAAAATAGGGTGCACGGATCTCTTTGAATTAGTGTTTTTGTATTTTTGGGGTAAATATCCAGTAGTGGGACTGCTGGATCGTAGGGTAGTTCTATTTTTAACTTTCTGAGGAAGCTCTGAACTACTTTCCACAATGGCTGCACCAGACTGTGTTCTCACCAACAGTGCCCAAGGATTCCTTTCTCCACATCCTTGCTAACACTTGTTGTTTCTTGCATAGTGGATTTTAGCCATTTTGACAGGACCTAGTAACTCACTTCTCACGAACAGAACATAGCAGAAGTCATGGGTGTCATTCCTGAGATCAGGGGATAAAATGTTTGCCCTCTGTCTTGGAGGCTTTCCCCTCTCTTGGATCACTTGCTCAGGGAAGCCAGCTGCCTTTGTAAGGCAGCCCTGTTGAGAGGCCCACAGAAGTGAGCTGGGAAGCGGATCTTCTCAGGCCTCTCAATAGTCACAGAAATAAGCTTGGTTGGAGATCCTCCCCCAGCTGAGCCTTGGGAGGACTGAGGCTCTGGCCAAGGTTTTAACTGAGCCTTTCAGAGCTACTGAGCCAGAATCCTCAGCTAAGCCATTGCTGGACAGAAATTTTGGGATAATAAATGTTTACTGCTTTAAGCCTCTTAAGTTTTTGAGAGTTATTAGTTACATAGTACTAGATAACTAATACAGGGCTATAATTTTTGCCTCAGACTAAAAGATTGTATATTGCCGGCTAGAACACATAAAAACTTAATTTTTGCAGGAACCCACTTAAGATAATAGTGGTGGGCACTAGACTTCTTTTTGATAGACTAAATAGTTAAATGACATCACATTTAGTCTCATATCTGAATGTAATAATCACAAAGGAGGGTTGGGTTTTTTAAGGATGGCCTAGATATGCCTGGAATTTTCTCTTGGTAACTCCAAAATAATTGTGGAAGAAGAACTTTTCTAAGGCTAACCTGGGGTCAAGAGAAACAACAACTTTAAAATTTAAAAAAAAAAAAAAAAGAGAAACAACAACTGTTTAAATAAAGGTTGTCCAGCTCCTCACACTGCTAAAAGATAGCTTAGCAACAGAGCCCTCAACTCTGGAGGGAACTGATACCTCCCTGCGGAATAATTTTTCTAAAACTCTACACTGGTGTCACACACACACACACACACACACACACACACACACCCATTCTGTTTCACATAATCTCACGGCCAAACAAATATACTCACACCCACCATTAAATCAGGAATCCACAAACAAAAAGGCTGTGCTCTCAGCCTCTAGGGGCTGGGCCTGTCCAGGAAGCCTTGGAGCATGGGTGTCCTCGTCTGTTCACCATCAAGCTCCCTGGTTAGAAGCTACTCTCCCACCAGAACTTCATACCCAGAAATGTCACTACCAAGCAATACTAACGTTTCAAAAGCAAGTATTCTTGTTATTGATGTTCTCCCCAGGGAGGTCCAGGTCTGCTGCGCCACTCTCTAGCTGCCAGCCCTCTGAAACCTCACACCCTCATTTTGGGGCCTGATAGGCGGGTCCCCCACAGAAATGAATCCGGACAAACCATGTCGAGCAGGAAGCGAGCTGCAAGAACACGAGCTCGAGATCCACCCAGAGCTGCGGCGAGAACTAAATGATATAATGTGTTCAGTGCCAACCACCAAGGACCAAACACCAAAAACCTGCTACGCCGATGTTGGTGATGTCACCATTCCCTTCAGAGATGTGACCTCCCTCCTCCTCCCTTCCCACCCCCTTCTCTTTCTCTCTCTCCTTCCTCTCCTCCTCCTCTTCTTCCTCCACTCACTGCCACCTTAGTGCTAGCTTCTTGCTCTTTACTTCCTACGCTCTGGAAAAATGTGTTCTCACGTCCTTTGGCCAAACTCAAGTGATTGAAAGACAATGTTAAGTACATTTTTCCTAAAAACATTGATGCAGTAATGGGTATTAATTGGACATTCTCTCCCAGACATCGGGAGCCATGTTTGTGTCCTGGTGTTATCTGCAGCCTCGGGAGTCACACTACCTCAACTCAAATTGCGCCTCTTCCATTTAATACTCTAGACCTGAGGCAAAGGAATTAGCACCTCTACCTTTATACCCTCCTCATCTATAAAATAAAGCCATTCTCCCAGCACTGTGATAAAAATAAGAGAAAATCTGAGTGAGTTCCTTAGAGAAGCTCTGGACACTTGATTGGAAGAGAATGTCTGCTGGGGTCATGGTTCTGCCTATGACCTGGTACAAAGCCCAGTGTAAAGTAGAGCCTCAAATACTTGTTGAATGAATGAATGGGCACAGGGCTATGCCTGCAGATACTATGATATTTATTAGGCTTTTTAATACAAAGATATGCCAAAAAGAAAACAGATTGTCTAGTTGCCTTTTTAAAAATGAAAACAACTCATGCATAAAGTTAGAAAGTTCAACCTATTATGCTTCAATTTTAAGTTTATTTGGAAAGTCCAACCTGCAGAACCGACAAAATAAAAAATAAGAGCCAACCATTCATTCCATTTTTCCAGACCTTTGCCCCAAAGGATACTATGATATTAAGTTTCTTGTAAATGCTTTATGCATATATGATAAACAACCATGGAGATGTAAAGACAAAGACTGAAGCTCTGATGGAAAATTTCAGGAGTCAGAGAACACAGAGTAGAATTTTGGAGAGGAGGATTTGAGGATTTGGGAGAATACTGTAGGGTCTTCCATGGCCCCTGAGATCAGACAGTATTGATACTTGGTGCAAGCAAGTGACAAGTTGATCCCCTAGGCATACTTCTTTTTTTCTTTTTTCCTGACCAAAAAAGAGCTAGAATTGGAATAGGTTCATTTTATACACCACCCCATCTTCTTGGAGTGCACGATGTGGCCCCTTCCAACACTCCGAGCTCACTGTATCGGTTGATTAGTAATGTCTGTTGTGGGCTCAAGAAAAATGATATTGCAGATACCTCTCCAGAGTCTATTTTCTGAAATGAATAATGAAGTCATTTGATTCACTCTGGGATCCTTGGGATACACTTAGAATGCCTCTGTGATTTATTATCCTTCTCTTCGTCAAATAAGACTTGACTCAAGTGAGAGAAATGCATTGCAAAGAGACATAAGAGAAAAAACACAATTTTGGTTCACATAACTCAGAAGTCCTGGGCAAAGTCATGGCTGGATCTACACTGTCAGACGGTTTCATTAAGACTATGTCTCCATCCTCAGTTCTGATTAACTCAGGACTTTCACGGTGAGCTCACCCCTGCGGTGGTAAGATTGTCCTCAACAGTTTTAGGCTTATGTCCTGCTCTCTTAGCAACCAGAAGAAAGGCTATCTCTTCCCCAGTTATGCCAGTAAATGATGTAGAGCAAACATATTGGTATCTTGGATCTCACACTCATCTCTCAAGCATCACCAATGCCAGACAGATGAACCACACAGGATGACCAGATGGGAGACATAGGCCCAACCCTGACCAGGAAGTGAGATCTGCATTTTCTGAACAACATGGTCTAGGACAAGGGTGACTCCCCAAAGAACAATCTGGATGTGGCTAACAGAAGAAAGAAGAGTGGATATTGGGCAGCAAAACAATAGATACACACCGCTGGGTCCTGTGACTAAAGAGGTAAGAAGGATCAGTAGCAGGGGCACGTGGCTCAGCCCCAGTTTGCATAGATGCTTCATTGCGTGGGCTGACCCAACCTAGGGAGCAAAAATTCAGGGCAATGTGAGGTCAGTAGCACTGGCATGATGGGGTATTTGGAAAGAAGTCAACTTCTTTGTTTTAAAAGAGGAAGTTGCTGCCATTCAAATGCCCAGAAATAGAACACATCTATCTCTGGGTATACACTGCACTGTATTTATTAAAGTTTATTATAGATTGAAAGAGAAAAGCAAAGCAAAGACACACAAATGTCAACCTTATACGGAAAAGAAGATATGTAGGAATTGATTTTTAAATTAAATAAATACATAAATAAATGTTGTCAAGTTAAAATATGTAAGGCAATAGGTGTTTATTCAAGGTAAATAAATTTATTTAGATCTATCTGGTAAAGATGGCTTTGGACGAGACCAGATATTTACTTCCATGTTGTGTTATTTTCTCTTTACTCCAGCTGTAAAATGTCAAAGTTCAAACGGCCCAAGACTTCCCATCTTAAAGAGTCCTTGGATCACTCTCAGAAACTTCTATCACAGAGTTTACAGAGATTGTCAAAACCAAAAGGACTTGCCCACCATGTAAAACACCATAGCAAATGTCCTAGGTGGCATCACCTTTCATGCATCAGTGCTGTAAATTAGAAAAGTGAGCAGCTAGCAACAGAGGGCCTGGATGTTAGGCCTTATATAATGAATATTGGGACTAGAAATTTTTTTAAATAAGATAGCTGACTTTTTCTAATAGTTCTGGCTTTATTTTGATAGGAGGATGCCTCTGTACCTGAAAGAAACCATCTTAGTTCTCATGGTCAGGGCTGAGGAAGATGGCAGTGCCCATCAAAAGTGATCATGGAATAATTGAATCTTGAGGAGTCAATAGGCCCCTCCTCCAATTTCAGAATGGGCCGTCGTTTAAGAATCACAGATAGCTGGGGCGCCTGGGTGCCTCAGTCGTTAAGCGTCTGCCTTCGGCTCAGGGCGTGATCCCGGCGTTCGGGGATCGAGCCCCACATCGGGCTCCTCCGCTGGAAGCCTGCTTCTTCCTCTCCCACTCCCCCTGCTTGTGTTCTCTGTCTCGCTGGCTGTCTCTCTCTCTCTGTCAAATAAATAAATGAAATCTTAAAAAAAAAAAAAAGAATCACAGATAGCTAGGGAACTGATGCTGTTTTTAAAGTACTCCTGGGTGGCTCAGTCGGTTAGGTGTCTGACTCCTGATCTCAGCTCAGGTCATGACCTCAGGGCGGTACGTTGGAGCCCTGAGCTGGGCGTAGAGACTGCTAAAAAAAATACTCTTAAATGAAGAGGTGATTCATGATTACCTTTAGTGTTCTGTTACAGTATTTAACAACCTTTTTTCTTAGAGAAGAAAAGTTGTTTGATGTTTACATATTTATTAATCTTTTACTTATTCAGACTTCAGACATAATGTTCAGGAATTCCCACTGTGGAAAGGAAGAGACTTTATTACATAAATATTTGTGCAAAACAAGAAGTTTTGCAATAATTTCAACCCTCTAACTACTTTCCCCATTCTTCTCCGGCCGCGCCGTGATCTGCTTTCTGGCCTGAACGCTCCCGCCGCCTGCAGTGTCTCAGGTGTGGGAGCAGCAGGAACGCTGCCCGCTACCATTTGCCTCTTGAGAAGGTAACTCCAGTGTCATGGTAATGAAAGTACGACGAGTTCTTGGAATCCTTTCTGAAGTGTCCTTTGTTTAATCAATATTTACCTTCTTTGTTTTTCCTGTGTACATAGAACAATAGAGAGACAGTGAAATAATGAGAGTGGTGAACTGGGTGTGTGGGTCTGAGATTTAGCAACGGCCTTTGTCACACAAACTAGATACTAACTTAACTTGTAATTGAACCTCCTCTTTCTGGAAGGCAACGTACCTTTTCTTGTAACAGTGTTGAACCAAAGGCCTTTCTCATTGTCAGCAAATACCCTGTGACAGAGGTTCTACTTAGGTTTTTTCAATTTTCATCTCTTGCTTTTCAAACTCATTGGTGGCGGAACGCTATAGCATAGGCCCGGTCAACTGTGTATTTTCTACTATCATTCATAAACTGCGTTCTGTTAAGAAGGGTACACTGTGCTCAATATTGAAGACCAAAGATGAATTAATAGCCCAGAGGCTGGAAAGAAAAATAAAGGAAGAAAATGCACTTATCCCCGTGTGCTGAGAGAAATGTCAGTTCTCTCTCCCGGCTACTAGGAAAGCAGCATGGCATGGAGGAAGGTAAGGTAGATCGATCAGCAATGACATCTTTTTTTTTTTTTTTTTTTAAGATTTTGTTTATTTATTCGACAGAGATAGAGACAGCCAGCGAGAGAGGGAACACAAGCAGGGGGAGTGGGAGAGGAAGAAGCAGGCTCCTAGCGGAGGAGCCTGATGTGGGGCTCGATCCCAGAACGCCAGTATCACGACCTGAGCCGAAGGCAGACGCTTAACGACTGAGCCACCCAGGCGCCCCTATCAGCGATGACGTCTTGGCTCCAACTCTTAAGAAGTTGTGTGACCATAAACAAGTCACTTAACCTCTCTGTACTAGTTTTCCATTGCCACCGGAACAAGTTTCCACAAACTTAGTAACTTAAACAATACAAATCTATTACCTCACAGCTCAGGTCTCTGGTGAGACTCAAGCTAAAATTGAATTGTTGACAGGGCTGTGTTCCTTCTGGAAGCTCTAGCGAAGAATCTGTTTCCTTCCCTTTTCCAGCTTCTAGGGTTGCCTGCATTTTTTTCTTTGTAGTCTCTTCCTTGATTCCGAAGCTAGCAACTTTCCTCTTCATCACATTTCTCTCTAACCCAGCCAGGAAAGGTTTTCTGTCTCTAAGGATTCATGTGATTAGATTGGACCCACCCAGAAAAGCCTCCAAAGATCTCCCCCTCTCGAGGTCCAAACCTTAATTGCAGCCACAGAGTCCCTTTTACCGTGTAAGGTAAAACATGTTTCGTGTTCTGGAGATTAGTGTGGACGCCTTTGGGGGCCGGGATTTGGCCAACTACTCTGTCTGAGCTTCAGTTTCCTATCTGTGAAACTTGTAGGTTGTTGTAAATCCAGTACAAGCCATAGAGACAGGGCCTAAAACTCTGTCCAGAATGAGGTCTTGATAAGACATGGTTAAGATAGCAGGGAGGAGGAGATGAAGGAGACAGTAAGGATAGACTATTATCAAGTGGGCAAGAAAAACCTAAAACTACCGACATAAGACTGAAAATGTATGGAAAGAAGAGGAATCCACAGGCCACTCAGAAAACACGAATGCATTGCGAAAACTGAAATTAGAATTTAAGATGCTTTTACTTGATAAAAGACAATGAGAGATTTTAGTTCCCTTGAATTTTTTTTTCTGAAACTACAACAAAAAAAAAAATTTAAGAAGACAAATACAAAGAATCATGCTATGGGAAATGTTTATGGTTTAATAACAAAGAAGCAAACATTCTTCGGGATCTAGTCAAGGAAGAGACTATCTTCCCAGGCATTTGACATAGGCAGGCAAAGAGAGAGAAGAAAAGAAAGAATTTTGGTGTGATAAAAACGCCCATGTTTCCATTTTTAGCTGAAAACTTATACAGTGGATTATTCTAAGAAATACATGACTTTCCATGAAAGTGACTTGGAAAACAACAGAAAAGGTAAAGGAGGGCAGGAAAAGAAAGAAATGGACAATTTTCAAATAATCATCAAAGAATATAAAATATCACCTCTCTTCTGTTATTATAACTTGTATGAAAGTATGTTAGTTCAGTAGATCCTGATGATTTTCAACCTCTTTTACTCCCATTTCCTCTCCATCCAATATGCCCTATTTGAATCTAAGTCCAATACCAAAGTATTTCAAGGAATTCTTAAAAGCTAAACCACTCACATAATTTAAACTGCTCGCCACAGTTTATGTATTTAAGGTAAGTGTTACAGGAACCGCTTTCCTGTTTCCTGCAAGCTAAAGTCCCCAAAGAGGTCTGTAAGTGGATTCTTATCACACCCTGGCATCAACATCAATGTGAAAATTGAAGTCACTGGGGACCGGGATTCAGGAGGAAACAAGCGTGGCATTTATCTAAGAATTGTGTCAGTTCTTAAACACTGTTCTATACATTATCAAATATTAAAACAAACTGTGGAGATGGCATCTAAGCAAAGTTTAAAATAGATAAATGTAAACAACGGCAAATGATGAGAGAGCATTGCATTAGAATAGATTGAGTCACATTAGTTGACCTTTCTGAACCTATAATGAAGTGCTATAGAAAGGTGTCCTCAAAACTAGTTGGACCATTAAAATTTCAGTCAAACGACTTACTGTGACTGTCACATACGTCAAATTCACCAACCTGCCTGCTTTAAAACAATCGTACTTGTTTTGCTTCATTTCTACTAAATTTAGTGGGACGTAAATTTAGGTAAGTGTGTGGAAAAAGCTGAAATGTCATTTGTATGTTTAAATATCAAGTTCATGTGTGGAAAACGTAGCAGATTTCCTCAAGACAGAAAGCAAGAGCAGGCTAAGGTCTACAGTGAGGAGGTGCTTGCCTCAAGGTGGTCACCTGGTGACTCGGACGTCCACCTGCCACAGCACTGGATATGGAGAGCAGGACAGGATTCCTGGAAAACTGCTAAGAAAAGCACATTCAACCCCAGGGAATATTTTATTTGTGAATTCTGGAAATACAACAATCAAAAGAGCATCCGAACTTGGAGAATAACAGCAAAGTCCCTTCAACAGCACACTTGAAATGAGTTAAAGAGACCCCCCCCAGCCCCCCGTTTTAATTTTAACGAAAATCATGTCGCCAAAATGGAGTTATTTTATGACTTAACAAATCGTGCCATTAGGGGAGATTGAAAGTTTACTCGGCATTTTAGAAAAAATATAAATCATTGAAAATGATCATAAAAAAAAGGAAACAAACGTTATTAAAAATTTTAAGAAATGCACAGGGGTTAAACAACCATCTCTGAGTGGAAGATTCACAATTTTAGGAAACTTACCATGTCTGTTAACAGACCCAATAGAGCCCAATTGAACCAATTAAAATATCCATCCATATTTTAAACAATATGGATTCCAGAAGTAAAGCAGTTGATGAGTATACTGTTTCTCAAAGCAAGCAATAATACAGTTGACACAACAAAGCAAACCATGAGACAATCCAGTTATTTCAGTTATTTAAACATCTGAATCATTCTGGCCACACAGCCATCTGAGTGATGTCATGGCACCTGGCATCCTGCTGCCTTTGAAACCTGTGCTCAAACTAAAATGTCTCTACTGATTGACTCAAATGCTGGATCTGTACCCCCATTTTTTAAGAAAGATTTTATTTATTTATTTCAGAGAGAGTGAGTGAGAGAGAGAGAGGATGAGCTGGGGCAGAGGGAGAGGGAGAAGCAGACTCCCTGCTGAGCAGGGAGCCTGACGTGAGGCTCAATCCCAGGACCCGGAGATCATGACCTGAGCCGAAGGCAGACACATAAGGGACTGAGCCACCCAGGCACCCCTGGATGTGTATGCTTTGACAAAGACAAGCCAATAATACGAAGCACCTGGATACAATTGACGGTAAGTGCTCTAGCTGTAAGAACTTTTTTTGTTGTTGTTGACAAATGCTGGATGCAATTGAGTAAAAGGCACTGAGTCAGCACAATGTCATTGCTAATCAAAGACGCACAATGATAAATAAAATCACCAACTAATAATATTTGTCAGGTACCTATTAAGCTCCGGAAGACCTTGCCCGTACGCAGTCCAAGTCTTGTTTCATACAAATCATCTAAAACAATTTGAACAACAACGTAAGCTGGTGCTCAATAAGTTGACGCATCCGAGGGGTACAGCCACAATTCAGAGAAGGCTGACATAGCGGTGACCTGATGTCTTCGGGGACGTCCACAGACAAGTTGAAACCTGAGGCCGGGGCAGAGCTCCCCCGGGGGGGATAAGAGAGGCTTGAGAGTCAGGGAGGGAAAAGGAGGTAAAGTGAGTGTGCTGGGTAAGGAAAGAGACGCTGAAGGAGGAGAAGATCAGTCTGAATAAAGTGCTGTCTTCTTGTAGAAGAGCTAGAGAGGTGAGCTTGAATATGTGAAGAATTGTCTCTCTCTCTGCTGGTCTGTTCTGTTACAAGGGCTGTGGATCACACTTCCAAGAACCAAGTTGCCCTCTCTCTGAAAACCTCTGTCTTTGAATTGAAACTACCCCTGGGACCAAAAAAATTCGTATGACTTGCCTTTGTGGAGGGATGGGAATGAACAAACATAATGGAAGATTTGTCCTAAAAGAAGGGTGCTTTGTTTTGCTTTTTTAAAGATTTATTTATTTATTTGAGAGAGAGAGCTCACGCACACACACACACATGAACAAGTGGGGGAGGGGCAGAGGGAGAGGGAGAGAGAGAATCCTAAACAAAATCCCTGCTGAGCACAGAGCCCCATGCGGGGCAGGGCTGGATCCCACAACCCCAAGCCCATTACCTGAACTGAAACCAAGAGGCAGACGCTCAACCAGCTGAGCCACCCGAGTGCCCCTAGGAAGGTGTTTGGTTTTTTGTTTTGTTTTTTAAAAGATTTTATGTATTTATTCATGAAAGCCAGAGAGAGAGGCAGTGGCAGAGAGAGAAGCAGGCTTCCCAATGCAGGACTTGATCCCAGGACCCTGGGATCATGACCTGAGCTGAAGGCAGACGCTTAACCAACTGAGCCACCCAGGAGCCCTAGAAAGTTTTTTTATAATCAAGTTTCTTATATGTGATGTAGTGTGGTTGTGTAGGAAAATGCTCGGATGCCTGAAAGATGTATGCTGGAGTACTTAAGGGTGAAGGGTTATGATGTCTTAAATTTATTTCAGATGGTTCAACAGAAAAGTAGATGTATACAATCAATATTAGCAATAATTATTAACCACTGATGAATGTTAACAATTGGTGAACCTGGGAAAAGGGTACATCAGTGTTTGTTGTACTATTATCTCAACTTTAATGTATATTTGAAAATTCTCAAATTAAAAAGTTGAAGTGTAGCGCTTCTACCTTATGAAGGGAGAGGAAACCCTGCAAGTAAGTTTTGGAAATTAAATTATATGCAAAAGATAGATAGATAGATAGATACATAGATAGATAGATGGATAGATAGATAGATAGATAGATAGATAGATAAAAGTAAATACATTTCTCTTACACTTTACGCAATGAAAATATTTCACATCTTCCTTGAGTTGTAGAAATTTTAAGAAGAAAATGCAGAATATACTTTACATAGTAGCTGTCATGATTGAGTTCTTATATACTGTATACTGGGCATTTTCTATTCCTTAATGTAATCACTCTTCTCAGTTGCCCTGCAAGATAGCCTTTATTACCCCTCTTCTGCAGATAAAGACACAGAGGGTCAAAGAAATTAAATAGCCCCAAATCACACAGTTCCCTCTGGCAGAACTAGAATTCAAACCAAGTTTTCAGTGATTCCCAAGTCCTTGTTCATTTCGCTTTGTGCCCCTGTCTAAAAGCATGGCAAAGGCATTATTTGGCTTTTTAGGTTGCATGTGCAGCAGATGAATGTCTATCCCCTCCAAATTCATTATGTTGAAATCCTAACTCCTAATGTGAGGGTATTAGAAGAGAGGGCCTTTAGGAGCTGATTTCGTTTTGAGGGCAGAATCTCATAAATGAGACTGATGCCTATATATATATGTATGTATAGATATTTTTTAAAGATTTATTTATTTATTTGAGAAAAGAGAGAGAGTGTGTGTGGCGGGGGGAGGGCAGAGGGAGAGGGAGAGATGGAATCTCACTGAGCTCGGATCCCTATGCAGGGCTTGAACTCAAGATCCTGAGATCATGACCCTGAGACCATAATCTGAGCTGAAATCAAGAGTCGGACACTTAACCAACTGAGCCACCCAGGCGCCCCTTGATTGCCCTTATAAAAGAGGCTTTAGAGAGCTTTCTTATCCTTTTCCATCATGTGAGAACCCTGAGAATTGGAACCGGGAAGTGAGTCCTCAGGACACATGGTATCTGCCAGTGCCCTGATCTTGGATTTCCCAGCCTCTGGAAATGTGAGAAACAAATTTCTTTGGTTTAGAAGCAATCCAGTCTATGGTATTTCTGATATAGCAGATCAAACAGACGGACACCGTGTTTAACCAATGACTATTCTTTCAGCAAAGCTTGAAGTAGAAAGTGCCTGAACAGAGTAAGATTCTTCCAAAGGACCTGTGTCAGTGAAGATTATAATTGAGGCAGTTGCAAGAAGGCATATAGAAGAGAAAACTTTAAGAGTTACCATGAAGAAAGGCTATTAAGTTTTGCTTTAAAATAATTCTACAATACCTAACTCTAACCACAGACTTACAGGATGTACGGTATATAATTTGCTCTCAGCAACTGAAGCAGTAAGTACACTTGATCTAAAAATAATTATACAGCATGACAATTGAACACAGCGAAATAATACTTGGCATGGAAAAGAAGACAAAAGAAAATCAACAAATCAGAGACAGTCTGAGTAACTAGAAGCCAATATAATAGGGAAAAAAAATACCACGGCTAGATAATCTACATAAGTATTAAATAAAGACTGGTGTAGGGGCACCCGGCTGGCTCAGTCGGTGCAGTGTGCAACTCTTGATGTCAGGGTTGTGGGGTTTGAACCCCACGTTGGGTGTAGAGATTTACCGAAAGAAAGAAAGAAAGAAAGAAAGAAAGAAAGAAAGAAAGAAAGAAAGGAAGGAAGGAAAAGGAAGAGAAAGAAGAAAAAGAAGGAAAGAAAGAAAGAAAGAAAGAAAGAAAGAAAGAAAGAAAGAAAGAAAAGAAAGAAAGAAAGAAAGAAAGAAAGAAAGAAAGAAAGAAAGAAAGAAAGAAAGAAAGAAGGAAGGAAGGAAGGAAGGAAGGAAGGAAGGAAGAAAGAAAGAAAGAAAGAAAGAAAGAAAAAAGAAAGAAAGAAAAAGAAAGAAAGAAAGAAAGAAAGAAAGAAAGAAAGAAAGAAAGAAAGAAAGAAAGAAAGAAAAAGGAAGGAAGGAAGAAAAAGTCGGGTGTCTAGAAGTAATTGAAAAGACAACCTAAAAAGCTGAATCAACTGGCTGGAGAGGCAGACCCCGCCTACACACCCCCGGGGCACACTGGCTCAGCTTTAGGGGC